>NC_056748.1:656212618-656282618 GCF_019279795.1 Protopterus annectens
GTTCTTAAGGAAACTTAATTTTGAAGTACTATTTAAATAAAGTGGCAGTGTAAACGTGGCAACAGTAAGAATGAAAAGCACCTTTAATCTGCCACTTCATTCAATATTACAGAACTTTGAATGTTTCCTGGAACTTGAGCTTCATAAGCTGGCCACAAGAAGAAAAACAAAGCAGTTGTTTAACTTAACTAAACAGGAAAAGACTTCTCTGGACCATATGAGTTCTAATATTATGAAACACAATAAGGGGGGAGGGGTGGTCATTATGGAGAGAATTTGTTATGATGGGAGAATGTTCAATATGTTACTTCAGGGGGATATTTATACAAATTTATCAAGAAATTAGGTCAGTATTTCCTACAGGAAGACTGACATGTATATACAACTTGTTGGATTAAGTCATTGATAACACTACATGTGAATTTTTGTGTAACAAGCATTCCCACAGTATTTGGCATCCCCAAAGTTCATAAAAATGCACTTAATCCCCCCCATTAAGGTTAACTGTATCTGTTGCTGGTTCAAAGACCTATCCTTTAGCAGTCTATACAGATCATAAATTCAAACCATTTTACAAAATAAGAACACAGATATTAAAGGATTTGTGGGATTTCTTAGATAGAATGGAAAAGGTTGTCTTTCATGAAGATGTAATTTCTGCTACTGTGGATGTAGTTCACCTTTCCACGGTGATTCCAAACAATGTGGGCCTAAAAAAATGGTTTGAGGAAGCCATTGCAGAGTTTGAATTCTTGAACCATGATGATTGTTTTATTACTGTTGAAAATATGGAATTTTTACTCAAAGATAATTATGTGTACTTTGAGGGTGAAATTTTTCAACAGAAAACTGGTGTAGCAATGGGGGCTACATGTGCCCCTATATTTACGAATTTAGTATTATACAAATCAGAAAAATTATGCAATCAATTCCCAGTATTTTACAAATTGTCTTCTTTACACCAAATTCCTAGATGATATTTGTGTTGTGTGGAAAGGATCCACGGAATAGTTGGATGAATTTATTCAGTACTTGTCTAATACCACAGGTTTTTTAAAATTGATGTCTCATATAACAGTCAATGATTTTAACTACCTTGATGTCTTTGTATATAAGAACACAGAACTAGGTAGCTATCTAAAATTTATCGGAATCTAACATACTCCATTCCAGTAGAGAACATCCCTTATCACAGGAAAGAAGCATTGTTAAAGGCCAACTGGTGTGAGCTGCACGTATGACATCTTTGAGGATTTTGTGGAAGAAAGTGATAACTTAAGTAGGATATTTTTGCAAAGGGGTTATCCCAACCATTTGCTATCCAACATCATCTCTGAGGTTATTACTGGCTGGGGTAAGAAATTTGTGCCCATTTTAAATGGGAAGGTTGATGTTGATAACATTAACACCGACACTGATGCTAATAATACAAAACATCAGCATGATGAATGTTATAGTTCTGCAGTTTGTCTACAATATAATGGGGAGCATTCTGGCATAAAGAAGATTGTTTGTAGATATTGGGACTTATTCAGTCAACTGTCTGGCACATTGGAGGTATTTAAGAAACCTCTGAAGTTCACATATAGGAAGGGACAATGTTTGGAAAACATTTACGAGAACAATAGAAGGCAGAACATATGTAGGACTAATTGGAAGATTGTGACGTACAAGTGTGGTAACTGTAAACAATACCCCTATATTAGTAATATGGAAGTTATACATTTGGAAAGTGATGGAAGAGATTTAACTGCCCAGAGTTACTATAATTGTAAGACTTTTGGGGTGATCCATATCGTAACTTGCTCATGCAATGCCTTTTACATTGGTAAGACTGAGAAGGCCCTTAAGAAACACATATATAAGCATGTTCCTGACATTACACATGATGTGGAAACTAACTCCCTAACAAAACATTTTACAGTGTATAGTAACAGTATATTTATATTTTGTGTGTTGGAACAAGTGAGTAAAAGTGCTGGGGTGGTCAGTGGGAAGACTTCCTGGAGTACCAAGAATTATACTGACAACTTTTATTGCAGACTAACAGACTCCCTGGTTAAGATGACAGGGTTCCCATTGATGCTGTTTTAAGATTAAGAGCTGCAAAATTATCACCTCTATATTTTAACACTGTGCAATCAATTTTAAATAGTTTTATTGTTTTCACTGTGTCTTCAAGTATCACTGATTGGTTTTAATTGTTTCTAGCACATTTAATGTATTTCAGTTATTGTTTAAATGTGGTTCATAATAAATGTGTGATGTTCCTTTAACATACATTGATTAATTAGTGTGGTAATTGAATAGGGACACCATATATATATATATATATATATATATATATATATATATATATATATGTGTGTGTGTGTGTGTGTGTGTGTGTTTCTCTTAGATGTGCACTGATGAAGTTCATAACTGATTTGGTGATGGACTGTTTGTTCATGGTGTTTTGAGGCAGTTGAATCATTGTTCAATAATGTCCCCTTTGGCATCTATCTGTCCAGATACATGCAACAACTGGAACACCCACAGAAATACAAGGTCAAAACAGCATGTCCTACATGGAACAACTCAAAGCCCTGTCATTATACTTGATATCCTACAGAGTGCTAAGAGTGATCTGTGTCTGGCATACAAGGCATCCCTTGACCCATTACTGCTGGATTTACTGCATATCAACAAGTCAAATGGCATCAGAAATATTTGGTCTAGGGATCTAAACCTTTTCTGCAACATCCACAGAATGGTTTGGAGGGACAGGTATATTTCTCAGAGGATACTGCTGCTGCTGTGGAACAGAATCCCCATATACATAAAACAAAGTTCATCCCTGCCCATTTTCAAGCACAGCATAGATCTATGGATGGGAAACAGAAAATTTACCCCAAGATTACCCCGTGTACTACAACTGGACAAATGTAGCTCCTAAATGTTTTATCCTATGCCTCAACTATCTATGGTATGACCGCAGTTATTACCAATAGGTGCAATATATTTATTAACCATTGGATAGGTAAGGTCAATCTATAACCAAATGGGATAGGCTATTTTAAGCACAAAAAGGGAAAATGGCCCACAGTGGCAGCTATCCCAGCACTTACCTATGAACCTTAACAATCTCTAGTACTTTGTGGAAAATTTTAAATGGAAATATTTACATAGAATATAACAACAAATAAAGTTAATAAAATGTACAAAGCCAAGTAAGTTATTCATTGGTGATTAAAAAATATATATTATAGAATGACTGACATTGTATTTTTCAAGCAGTCTGATATCTGCATTGTTTCAAAATCTCCGCATTAATTAGTTCCAATTCCTGGATGCAAAAAAATGCATAATGATATTCGTTGCTGTCAGTACTTTTAGCTATAGCAAGGAAAACTACAGCAAAAAATGGGAACAAAAAATTTCAATCATCTATTAGGTAACTTATTGATTTAACCATCACTGTATGTCAAAAAGAAATGAGTATTGTAATACTGAGATCCAAACCTTTTAAAACAGATTTCAAATACTGGATAAAACTGAAATCACATTTGAAAAGTTTCTATAAAATATCAGTCAAATTGTAATTTGAAATGTAAGAAAGAGTTTTAACTTAACCTGTGTGATCCTAAGTTTATCTTCTTTTGAATTTGTAAATAGCTTTACATTTCATGTGACCAATGAGTGGTGTATTAGTCACAGTCTCAAACTGAATGCAGAGAAATGCATCATTATTCCCTTTGGCAAAATGTCCCTTCACACTATCAGGTCAACAACAATATCCTAATTACCCACAAAGTGGTAAGGGACCTGGGATCACAAGTTGACTGCAGCCTTACCTTCGACCACCGTGTCTCTACTGCAGTAAGGAAGGCTTTCTCCATAGCACACAATTAGTGAAGATATCTCCTTGAAGGCAAAAGAGGTTATAACTGCTCTATACTTGGCACTAATCTTGCCAATAATTGAGTATAACGCCGTTCTGCATGTACCATACAAAGCACCTGCAGCAACTGGAGGGACCTCAAAGGTTTCTAACTAAGAAGATCAAGAGGCTCCAGCATGTGCCTTACACAGAATGACTAAAATCCCTGTCACTATACTCCAAGTCATATAGACTTCTTAGGGGGACTTATGCCTGGCCTACAGAGCAATCCAAGACCCAAACCTAATGGAACTTGCTGCATATCAGTAAATAAAATGGAACTAGGGCTACATGTTCCAGGGACCTAAATATGGCCTGTGACTTAAATAGGACATGGTGGAGGGACAGATTTATCTCCCAGTGACTGCCACATCTTTGGAACAGGCTACCAGTTCATGTGAAAAAGAGGACCTCTATGACACTGTTCAAAAGGAACCTGGACGAGTGAATGGAGCACTATAAATTCTTACCGGGGATGGTGCCAACAACCCTCCTGGACATGGGCAGTCATCATTAAATGCAGTTTTGGGTAATGACTAGCATTTTCATGATATTACATTGGAATGAAATGGCTAGGCTTAAAATGACCACCGTGTCGACAGCCTACTAATCTGCTATGATCCTATAATCCTATAAAAGTAAATACAATTTGTTGTTAAAAAAAGACCTAAAAGAAATCATGAATACAAGAGTTCAACAGTCCCTGTCCTCACAAGTGATGTTGATGCAAAATATACAAGGTACTACCAGGCACTCTTATATACTATAGGAAATTGAAGTGTCACACAGAGTCAGATTCTTATCTCATCCCCAGGGCAGATAAAGACTTTGACCAGACCAATAGTTAATGGTAGGTGAAACCCTTTGACCAGACCAAAAGTTAATAGTAGGTGCCATTGACTCCAGCAGTGAGGGTAAAGGTCAGCTTATATGACATGTTTTAGGTGATACAAATTCACCAAATGCCTTTTAAGGTGAAGAATGCCGTGTCAACCTACTAGTAGTTGGTAGATAACATACTTACAGAATATGGGGACTATCTTTTTGCTTACCTGGATGGTATTGCAGTCCACAACTTATTGTCACCAGAACATGTTCAACATCTTCCAAAGGTTTTAGTCAGATCGACAAGGGTACAGTTTACCATTAAAACCAACAAACATCAGGTAGAAATGGTAGAAGTACCTTAAATGGGTCATAAAGTTACTAAGTAGAAAGAGTCAGCACAAGACTGCTAATGTGGAGATCATTCAGTTAGGTTTTAACCCTATTACCAAGGATGCAAACTCAGACAGCCTTTTAAAGAAAGGAATGGGGTCTTATAGGAGAAGAGTGCACCTTCTTATTATTAAGCTGTATTTTGTCAGTCTCTCAAGAAATCTTGCATGAGGTATGATGAGGTGATATGTATAAGGTATATATAAATGTATACCTATATAAATAATATATATATATATATATATATATATATATATATATATATATATATATGTGTGTGTGTGTGTAACAGACAATCACATCTCGAAGGATAAACATACTATTGCCAGCAAATAATATGAGTAACCCAGTGAGAACAAAAAGTGTGGCAATAAACGATCCAGGCAGTTCAAATAAAAATATAACCATATAACATAAAATAAAAATAAAATCTTTAATAAAGGAGGTAAGTGCTTTCACATAAAAGCTTCTTCAGACCAAAAGATCCTTCAACATACAATCCCTTTAAATATTGTTCATCATCCAATCAAAATGCATATGACTTAATTACATTAATTTAAAGTAGTACCCACCATTTCTCAGACTTAAAAAAACTAATGTAAGCCTGCAATTCTACAAAAACATACTAAAACACCATAGAAATTCAAGTACATATTTCTAGCAACATATTATCATACCTAAAAATCCCTGTACATCTCTCCAGCAACATATTATCATATATAAAAAATATATCATCATCATCTTCTTTCGGCTGCTCCCGTTAGGGGTCACCACAGCGGATCATCTGTTTCCATTTCTTCCTGTCCTCTGCATCTTGCTCTGTCACACCAACCACCTGCATGTCCTCTCTCAACACATCCATAAACCTTATCTTAGGCCTTCATCTTTTCCTGTTACCTGGTAACTTTATCCTTAGCATATTTTTCCCAATATACTCCGCATCCCTCCTCAGCACATGTCCAAACCAATGTAATCTTGCCTCTCTGGCTTTGTCTCCAAACCTTCCAACCTGGGCTGACCCTCTAATATACTTATTCCTAATCCTATCCACACACGTCACACCCAGTGCAAATCTTAACATCTTTAACTCTGCCACATCCAGCTCTAACTCCTGCCTTTTTGTCAATGCCACTGTCTCCAACCCATATAACATAGCTGGTCTCACTACCCTCTTGTAGACCTTCCCTTTCACTCTTACTGGTACTCGTCTGTCACAAATCACTCCTGACACTCTTCCCCCACTCCATCCTGCCTGTACTCTCTTCTTCACCTCTCTTCCACACTCACCATTACTCTGAACTACTGATCCCAAGTATTTAAACTCATCCACCTTCACCACCTCTACTCCTTGCATCCTCACCATTCCTCTATCCTCCCTCTCATTCACACACATATATTCTTGTCTTAGTCCTGCTGACCTTCATTCCTCTTCTCTCTAGAGCATATCTCCATCTCTCCAGGGTCTCCTCCACCTGTTCCCTACTCTCACTACAGATCACAATGTCATCTGCAAACATCATAGTCCACAGGGACTCCTGTCTGATCTCGTCTGTCAACCTGTCCATCACCATTGCAAATAAGAAAGGGCTCAAAGCTGATCCTTGATGTAATCCCACCTCCACGTTAAACGCATCCGTCACTCCCACCGCAGACCTCACCGCTGTCAAACTACCCTCGTACATGTCCTGTACCACTCTCACATACTTCTCTGACACTCCTGACTTCCTCATACAATACCACAACATCCTGTCATATACTTTCTCTAAGTCTACAAAAACACGATGCAACTCCTTCTGACCTTCTCTGTACTTCTTCATCAACACTCTCAGAGCAAACATTGCATCTGTAGTGCTCTTTCCTGGCATGAAACCATACTGCTGATCACTAATCATCACGTCCCTTCTTAACCTAGCTTACACTATTCTTTCCCATAACTTCATGCTGTCACTGATCAATTTAATCCCTCTGTAGTTACTACAGCTCTGCACATCACCCTTATTCTTAAAAATCGGTACCAAAACACTTTTTCTCCATTCCTCAAGCATCCTCTCACTTTCCAAAATTTCATTAAACAATCTGGTTAAAACCTCCATTGCCATTTCACCTAAACACCTCCATGCTTCCACAGGTACGTCATCTGGACCAACAGCCTTTCCATTCTTCATCCTCTTCATAGCTATCCTTACTTCCTCCTTGGAAATCCATTGCACTTCATGATTCACTATCCCCACATCATCCAACCTTCTCTCCCTCTCATTTTCTTCATTCATCAACCCTCAAAGTACTCTTTCCATCTCCTCACACTCTCCTCACTTGTAAGTCTGTTTCTCTCATTATCCTTTATCACCTTTACCTGCTGCACATCTTTACTAGCTCGATCCCTCTGTCTAGCCAATCAGTACAGGTTCTTTTCTCCCTCCTTAGTGTCCAACCTTTCATACAACTCTTCATATATGCCTTATCCTTAGCCTTTGCTACCTCTCTCTTTGCCATGCACCTCCTCCTTATACTCCTGTCTACTTTCTTAATCTCTCTGACAATCCCACTTCTTCTTTGCCAACGTTTTTCTCTGTATACTCTCCTGTAACTTCCTCATTCCACCACCATGTCTCCTTGTCGTCCTTCCTCTGTCCAGATGTCACACCAAGCACCTTTCTAGCTGTCTCTCTTACTAGCTCTGCTGTAGTTACCCAGCTATTTGGTAACTATTCACTGCCACAGACTTATTCAAAACTTCCATTTGAGCCAAATATTTCCTTGTGTGCATATATTTATATTTAGCAACATGATATCATGAACAGAATATTGTGCGGGCATGACACACTTGCTATTTAACTGATAGTTTCCTTGGTTTTAATATGGGTTTGATGGATGCCCTCTCATTTAATCCCTTCCCTCTAGATCTTAGTATGTTCCCCAACAACTTCCCTAACATCTGTTATTAATGCTCTCCAATTCTTATTTACAATATCAGTGATGGACTTAGTATCCATGGTGAAAAACAAGGGTACCTTAATGGGGTTTGGCAGAGATGTACCCATCTCCTGTTGTATATTATCAGCGCTGGATGAAAAGCAAGGTCTAGCTCTATCCATCCTAAGACTATTGAGTTTTGACAGATTCCTCTCTACTTCAGGAAAACTGCAGCCCCTCTCCATTACTCTCTCTCTAAGTTTAACCAACTCTTCTTGGAACCCTTCATCCATAGCATTTAATCTAGATGCTCTCATCCCTTGTTCCTGAATATATGCTGGAGATGCATGCTGTTCCTATACAACAGTGTATTCCTGTAGCATTGTTTTCTATAAACTCCAGTATTGATAAGGCCATTCTCAAGTCTTTCCACATATATATATCTAGATATTCAATTCTAACTTGGGAGTAACACATGGTGAATTTGAGATATTCAAACATTCCATTTAATTCCTGTAGCAATCTTTCTAATTCTACCACTGTCCCTGCCCAAACCAAAAAGAGATCATCGACAAAACGTCGATAAAATCGAACATATTCAAGATGAGTCCATTCTAAACAATGTGTCTTCTTCCCACAGTGCCATGAACATGTTGGCATAGCTATTGGCACATGAAGTGCCCATAGCTACACCATTACGTTGAATATAAATATGTTCATTAAATGTGAAAACATTACTCTCTAGTACTTCCCAGAGAGAACATATTAAATCTATCTGTTCATGTCCATAATCACTGTGTCTATGTCAGTATGTCTGCACAAATTGTACACCCAAATTGTTGGGTATAATGGTATACAAGGTCTAGAAGACTTCGGCATTAACTTTTTTTAGTGGCTGAGAAAACAATAACCAATTCAGATTTTAGTGGCCATATGTCAGTAATGGCTCACACTTTCTGAACAGTGATACTAATGCACCTGGTATTAGAATGATAATACCTATGGTTAAACATGCATTACCAGTAACAGTCATCTCACTAAGTAGCAGATTCTTGAAACTTTACTTCTCATTGAATAAACTTTCTGGGTTTATCACAATGGCCACTTTAAAAGGACAGGTACCTTCCCATTACCTTTCAGGTGAAACTCTTAATGAGTACTTCAAGCTTCAGATGATGTTTTTTAGGACATTTAATTTCCTTGCCAAGAAACTTAAATTCATAGTAGTCAGTGGATCCCTTAGGTCAATTATCCAGTCCCAGTCCATGCTTAAATCTCCTCACATTTCAGTGGTATGCACTTCAAAGGTGTTCTTACTATCTGAACCTGAAAGGTGGAACTCTCTGCCATAATAAAAACATCGCAAATACTGAATACCTTCAGTTTTAGACAATATGTGACTTACTAAAAGGATACAATGTAAATATATGAATGCTGTGGAGCTTAGCAATTAGCCTATAGGTGCATGGAGAAATTTAGCAGACATTACAAAACATCTGTAATGGCTAACAGTGTTTTACAGAGACAGATGTGAGGCACTTACTCATAAACAGCAGTAGGAGCTTTGCTTAAACATCAGTTATTTTCTCCTGTTGATATTCCTGCTCTCCAATACTCATCACATTGCACATACCCTGCTCTCTTCTTACAGTCTTACACCTCCTTTTTTACAGTAAATGGGCTATAAATGATAAGAAACCTTGGGTTATCTGCTACTTATTTGCACAAAATGCTGTTCTATTGCTGTTATGCACAAATAGTTATAAAAAGATGTTTTTGTAAAAAGGTAAGGCTAGACTTTATGCCATTATTTTCCTCAGCAGAGTGTTAATGTGGCATGCAGATGTACTGTAATGCATGGGATTTTACTTCCTACATAGTTCTGGCATCACAAATCACCATATATCATCACTGAAGCTTACTTCCTACATAGTTCTGGCATCACAAATCACCATATATCACCACTGAAGCTTCCGATTGTTATTTTTTAATATGTAGTAGCCTCATACTTTTTTCCTCACATTCCTGTGCTGTTGATGTGTTCTGTTGTTTTTCCGTTTGCTTATTTAAGATTTAAGACTTTGGAGACATAAGTTATTTTCCTAATAGTATAGTTAGTCAGGTAATGGCACCAACATTGTTTATATTTCCTGCAGTGATGATCAACACTTTGAAAAACATTAAAGTATTAAGCAAGGTAGTACAGTTGTAGGAATTTCAACATCTATTTAGAGTAAAGCCACAAATGATAGGTAGCACTTCTTATTTGTTTATTTGTGCATGACCAAGATGTAAATAATATCTAATTCATCTCCTATTTTTGTTCATAGTAACTTTATTTCCAATGCCTAAATAAAGGTATCATTTACTGTGTAAAAATAAAAAGTTGTGTTTAAAATTTTAAAATGGCTGATCAGTTCATTGTTGAAGGATTCCAGTAATACATTCTAAAAGTATATTAATGAAGAAAAGTGATCTTAATCTATGAAACTGCACTACTTCTGGTTCGCTATTAATAGCCTTTAAAAACATGAAATGGCCTGTATAATCTAGAAAAGTCACAGAGAAAAAGAGTGCATTTTATGAGATGGTGTTCCTAGTGAGTAGTCACCATAAAAAACATTAATTAAACTGATTAAACTTCTTGATGTGCCTGACCACACATTACTAGCATCACATCATCCTCGCTTAGTGAACATCCAAACACAATTAGAATGAGCATGTTGTACAGAGCTCACTTCACTACAGACAAGAGTAAAACTGTGAGTGAGGCCCAGATGATCTTGAAATGAATAGGGACCCAGGTGTTTCAAGATTTGGCAAAGGAAGGTTAGACTGAGATATCTGCAATGGCCTATACCCTTGAGTGAGGGATGTCAGTTGGGCTGCTGCAATTCTGGTACTTTACTAGAGAGAAAGAGACAGAGAGAGGTGCAAGCATGTGCCAAATGAGCCAGGGATGTGTTCTTGGCTATGCAGATCTGCATTCACACAGCAAACTTCTGGGCATGTGTGTGCAAGCATGCATATACCCAAGAGAAAGCAAAGCACATCCTCCCATAATGTAAGTGCATACATTAGCCATAAGGGTAAGTGATAGGGACATAAAAGAAGTAAATGGGGAACCCTGTCATCCTTAACAGCTATGAGTAGGTTCACTCTCATTATCAGCCTGAACAACAAAGGTAGGAGCAACCCCATCTTCTGGAGTGATGTGCAGATACTAATTTGTCTAGATTAATAACAGGGAAATAACTGGATCAAAACAGCTTCCAAGGGGTTTGAGACTTGACATTCAGAAAGTTTATGGATTAATAAAATAGTACATCACAATTTTTTCTTTTGTTTTTTGGCCTTCACCTTTTCAGTCTTTGATATGCCACTACAAAACTTCTCATCCACTGAGATCTCTGGAAGCAGATCCTTTGCATATCAGATTATTTGGCTTGCATGTACTTCTTCACATTTAATTTGTGTGACATGGATCATTTACTTCATCAACAGACTTGTACTTAGCATATGGTAGGTTTTCTGATTCATGCAAAGGATGTAATGGAAAACAACATATAAGGATTAAAAAGATTGGAAAGGAAAATGCAAAATCTAAAACTATTAAGCACTTTAACAACAAGATCAAGAAAAGACAGGCTGCCACTGTTATACAGAAAGTAAGATTAGTACAAAATAGTCAAATAATCAAACAACAGTGTTCTTGAAAATCACTTGAGAAAGAAGTACATCCCCAGTGGTAGGAAAAAATGCATGAAAGACTAAGTGTGTGTGTGTGTGTGTGTGTGTGTGTGTGTGTATGTGTGTGTGTGTGTGTGTGTTCCTATGTGTCTATGTGAAGACAAATGTCTCTATCAAATAACCGTGAGCAAGACCCATGGCCGGTGTTAGCATTTTGGGGGCCCCAGCAGATATCAAGTTAGTGGCCCTCTAGGCATTTTCAGTCTGTGTATCACCCTGTCACTGCCACCCATCCTAAGCAACATTCTAGTTCATGCTTCACACTTTTAGGCATAGTAAGCACAGACTGACCTGTAGCTACAGTGCTTTTACATTACAACAGGCCTATGTACCACACTATGTCTGCCAATCTCAAAGAGGGACATTCACAGTTACTTGCTTTTAGTTGCAACAATGATACATTGCAGCAACTCTATGTACAGGTCTGGAGTTAAGTGAAATAGTGCCCTACGTCTGCTGTTACATGCGCACACACACACACACACACACACACACACACACACACACACACACACACACACACACACACACACACCAGTCTTTCCCTCCTTCCCCCCAACATGGGCTCCCTATAATATGCATGTTATTTTTTTCTTCCTTTTCTAACATTGTGCCTTACTCCTCAGCTTTTTCAAGAAGTCATAACTTCCTATAAGCTCTGAAGTGCATTTTATTTTTTTTTTATTTTTATACAACCTTTTCATCCAGTGATGGCTTGAACAGAAATTATGATTCAGGAAAGAAATTGTGCTGCTGTTCAGCTTTAGTTTTCCTTGCATCCTTTCAGCACACCTTTCCTAAGCAAGTAAGAACAATAATAGGAAATAACTCAAGCTAGGGCCCAGGAAGTCACAGTGATATAGATGTTCTGAGATGCATTTTCCCAGCCTTTTAATCAAATGGTGACCTAAAAAAAAAAACACGAGTAAGAAAAAAAAATCAGTCATTTTTTTTTTCTTTCAAGGAAGTCATAAGTTGTACCAAAGGCTTAATGTTCAAAGATGACAAAAGTAGCTCACAATATACTAACATGCCAGTCACTGTCTGGATACACAGGTCCTATCTGGGGACTGCCTGCATCCTCTGGTGTTAGACTGGGATGAAAGCAGAAGTTCAGATTTCCACAGTCATTTATTTCAAGTGACTGCTGACATACATATAGATAGTATGCCTCCTCACTCCTCAATCCAAACTGTCAAAGGCACCTACCTATACACATGCCTGAAGTGTAATTGTGAAGAAAGTGAAAAAAAAACAATGATTACAGTAATGCATTCTACTTTGTTGCTCCTAGACAGAATAATGATTACAGTAATGTATTCTACTTTGTTGCTCCTAAACAGAATAATGATTACAGTAATGTATTCTACTTTGTTGCTCCTAGACAGAATAATGATTACAGTAATGTATTCTACTTTCTTGCTCCTAGACAGTACACTGCCATTGTACAAGCTATAGTAACAGTCTATGTACACCTCTGAGGTCTGTGAGAAAAGTAAAAGAAACAATGACCACACTGTCCTCAGCCCAAACACAAACTATAATAACCTGATGTGCATACCTCTAAGTTTTGACTGTGATGAAAATTAAAGAAGTAATAACCACCACCACCACCACCCCCCCCACACACACACACACACATACAAAACCTACAGCAGCTTTCTGTTCACAGACATCTGAGCAGAGATGGTTTTAGATGAGAGCAGAGTCCATTATCAGTTTTATCCTAAAAGGGTTGTATCACAGCTCTGTTCAAGTTAAAGCATGTAATCAGAAAATAAATAAATGTTTTCTCCCCTTTTTAGCCCAACCAACAACAGCTTTTGTGGGTCCCCACACAGTCAAGGATGATTAAGGGAGCCCCTGTATCCAATTATACAGTCTGTGGAATGGAGCCCCAGACTCTTACAAGATATAACTGTCCAAATGTTATGTGATACATTTTATGCATTATTTTTGAAATATAATTACTTGTTAGCTACACTTTTTACTGATACCCAGAAGAATAACATATGTGTCCTGGCATTATTGGGTATTTACACAGATAAAATCACTGATATTTTATACTTATTGCCCAAAAAAATGCATGTTGATACAAAAATGTGTTACACTATTATCTTTTTAATTGAATTAGAGTATTATTTAAAACATGTTCCTGATTTTGAGCCTTTATTCTGGTATTATTGGTATTGTGCCGAATTCTTCTGCAAATAAGTTGAAAGGTGTAGTAGCTGGTGTTCCGCTAGTGTTTTTAAAACTCCCCGAAAGAGAAAACCATCCTTGAAGACCAGAAGCATCAGCTTTTCTTAAAATCTAAGGTTTGCACTGAGATCCAGACTGGAAGCATCACCTTTTCTTAAAATCCAAGGTTTGCACTGAGATCAGTCACTCTGGGTTGCTGATATCTCTAGTAATGTTCATTATCAGCTTTATCCAAACAGGGTCATATCACAGACCTGTTCAGATTAAAAGGCATAATCTGGAAATTAATACATTCTGTCTCCTAATTTTTCCCCAACCAGCAGCAGCTTTTGTGGGGCCCCCACATAGTCAAGGATGATTATGGGGGCCCCTTTACAGCCAGGGGTATTGCAAGTACCTAAAGCTGGTCATGTTAGTTTTAGTGGAGTGAATGTCCACTACGAGGGTTTAACTAAGCCAGGGGCACTATGTCAGTGATACAATATTTAATGGAATTGCTAAGCCTGTTGCTTGATAAAACACTTTTACTATAACCAGACATATCTTTGAATTTTAAGGGCAATGTAAATAAGAGTTATTAACCAGCTAGATTATTAAGTGCACAAGACTGCTGTACTAGCTCCTGTTGGTTTGTCAGACATGTTACAAAATATCAAAAGAACTTGCTGAGGTTGGGGGACCCCCAGCGATCCCAGGGTTCGCTGGTGCCTAAAGACGGCTATGGTAAGAGCACTGAAATGCAGATAGCATTTTCCATTTGTAGTTAAGTATTGATAGATGCAACAGTTTACAAGGTATAGTTAGTCCATAGACCACTATCAGTCTGCCATCACCCATCCACAAAGGGCACCTTGTGCCTTCAGGAGGGCAAAACAAGTCAGACTCAAATGAATGGATGGGTGCCCATTTAATCATAAGGGTTTGCCTTAAGGGAAGAAAGGCCATCACTCTGGTTTTATATGTAATGGAATTTTTTTCCAGAGATGGAGGAAACACTGAGCAATAAACCCACAGACACTGAAAACTGGGACAAAAACCCTTAAAATGTAGGTACATCCAGCAAAGAAATCTGGACATCTAATTAACATAACATTTGAATACAAAATAGTACATAATTCATCCTGCATCAAGTAGGAATGAGGAATATTAACCAGAATCATGTTTAAAAACAGAGAGTAGTGAAAATGACAGAAAAGTCTAAGCATTATATCAAAAAGACAGTCTAAAATCTATAGACTTTGATAAACCGTACTGCAAATGTCTACCATACAAGGTCATTTTTTTTCTGAAAACAGGAGATACAAGTATGTCCTCTTGATTTAAATTACTGGTGCCACTACATGATGGTCATACAGTGTGGTTTTCTATGTACTAGACAGCTTCAAAAATCATGTGTGCTGAGGAGGATTCAGAAAATTGTGTGAAGGCATAAATCAATCATGAAAATAGGGACACGCATGTTGATGGACACTCTAGTCCTTAGTTTGAGTACCTGTGGAACTTTTTTTTTTTTTGTAGAGTTGTGGGAAATCATGGAGTGTTAAGGCCATAAAAGAAGAACTAATAGACAAAAATTACTGTGAAGGAATCAATAAGAGATAGGTGAGAGCTTCAAGTCCTTCACGGTAGCTGACTATCTTCAATCTAGCAATCTTTTTAGCCAGGAACCTCTGGTGCCTTTCTAGCTCTGGGATGTGCTGCACAGATACAAACTGTCGGTCTGAACAGGCAGAGTTTAAGGAATGATCACTTCTTTTGACCTGGATGAGATACCTTTAGTTATTAATTGGGCTAGAAAGATGGCTCTCCTGACTCCAGATGTTATTTGGTGATCAAACAATAGCAAGTCTGTGAATGCACTAATATCCTTGATGGTCTTGTCAACCTGGAGTGGAGTACTGTCTATAATGTAAGCAGCTGGTAGGATCTGTTTACCAAAGGTGACAATGCAACACTTGTTTGCATTTATTTAATTGCATTTCTAGCATAGCACTGATTTGTACTGATTTAGCCTTTGCCATTGTAACATTCATCAGATCATCTTTCTTACAATCCAATGGATTACATTTAGGATTACATTTAGGCCTTTAAACTTCTTTACAATTCCAACCTGGAGAAAAATATCAAAAAACGTGGTCATATCCATGAATACTATTTGAACAGCATAGCTACTATCTATAGTTTCAATAACTTTCTCGAAGAAATTCACTAAATTAAGTAGATATGCTTCTTCAGCAAAACTATGTTTTTGGTCTAGAACAATACGATATATATAAAATACAGCTTATGAAATCAGATACATTATGTTCCATAACTATGCAAATTAGACTTGCTAGGTTGATATGTCTATAGTTACGAGAACCAGAGGTAGTGCCCACTTTATGGAGGGGCATAACAATAACCATTTTCATGTCTCAGAAACACACCCTAAAGTTAAACAGCTTTTAGGAGGGATTCAGACATGGCATGTTTATCACTGTTGATTAACCAAGTATAGTGTTTGAGCCCACAGAGATGGTATATTTAAATGTTAAAACACATTGCATAATAATCATGCGAGGGAAACTCTTGGGAATTTGTGCAACTGTAATGACCATGTTTCTGGTATAAAACTTGACACTAAATGTATCTGTAGATATATAAGCAATCTCTTTAGAGCTGGAGTGAGTAATAGCATTATGAATTAATTCTGAGTATTTCTGAGTGTTTTACCTACTGTAGTTACTGAAGTCATTTATTGTAACAAATACCTGACTGTCATAAGTTTACTCTCTATCAGTCATTTGAATAAATAGTGTGAATAAATACACCAACTGGGAATATCGAATAACTATAACAGCTTGATAATTTTTTAGCATTAAAAAGCCACAGCTGTTTTTCAAGATTTTGACAACAGTACTTTAGATGTGAGGAGAATTTCTTATGCAGTACAAAACAGAAGTAGACCATTGTCAAAGCAACCAAATATACAAGGTCCCACACAGACAGACAGACAGACACACACACACACACACACACACACACATATATATATATATATATATATATATATATATATATATATATATATATATGCAGATTTTCAGTACGATTCACAAATTAATTCACCATTAACTTTTATTTTATTTATTTTTATTTTACATTTGTTAACCGGGCTTGTCTAGCTGGATATATTTCCTTTTTCAGTAGAGGCCCGGGGAGAAAAGCTCCAACAAGATACAAAAATTCAAAATATCATTACAAGGTAAATGAAAGGATTAATAAAAAATAGAATGAGTAATTATTATATACTAAAGATATTTACACTTGAAAAAATCAACAGTAAAAATATTTACACTTAAAAAAGCAAAAATAAAAATGTAACACAGTAAGATTCTTATGGAATTTTTCACATCAGGTAGAAAGATTTCAGCGGTATGTTGATTAGAGTTTAAACAGTACCAGCCTTGCTTACATGAATATGCATTAAAATGTTTGGAAGTTTGTTTGGAAGAGGAAGAAACAGTGGTGGAAGAGGGTGGTTAGTCAGGGTTACTACAAGGGCATAACCAATGCGTTTTGAGGTGTTTTTTGAGTTTTTGTTTAAAGAGAGGCAAGGATGTGATTAGTGTTAGTTCATTGGGTAGCAGGTTCCAGTTTTCTCCTGCTGCGTTAGTAAACAGAGAATCACCAGCTATGTTGTTAGACTTGGTTATACTAGCGAGGAGTTTGCTAGAAGAATGTAGGGAATTCAGATTTTTATAGGGGATTAAGAGATTGGAAAGTATAGGAGTGGTGTTGGGTTGGTAGAATATCTTGTGGGCAATCGTGAGTTGGGAGATTATCAGATGGTTTTGGAATTTAAGCCAGTCTAGTTGCCAAAGGTTCAGACAGTGGTGGGTTCTAAAGGGTTTGCCAGTGGCGAATCTGGCGATGTTATTGTAGGAAGTTGCTAGTTTGTTAAGGTTATTTTTCTTTAGGTTGGTATAAATAGGTGAGGCGTACAGAGGAGTAGAGATTAGATGTGAGTGAGCAATCTTGGTTCTGGCTGCTGGGGTTAGGAAAGGTTTTATTCTATATAAGGAGCCTATTTTTCTGTTGACTGTTTTAATGGTGTTATTTATACAGTAATCAAATGTAAGGTTATTGTCAATGGTTATTTCTAACAGTTTAGTGGTAGAGTCAGGGAATATAATAGTGCCATTATTTGAAGAGACTGAGAAATCTACGGGGGAGAACTTGGTAGTAGGGGTAAAGAGAAGGAGTTTGGTTTTTTTGGCATTAAGAAGGAGGCAGCATTTTGTAAACCATGTTTCTACAGTGTTAAAAACATTTTGAGTAAGAGAATATAGTTCTGATGGAGAGTATGCTGAGCACATTAGCGTAGAATCATCTGCATATTGAATGCAGGTAGCTTGAGGAATTGCTACATGGAGATCATTGATAAATAATGAGAAAAGAAGTGGTCCAAGAATAGAGCCCTGAGGGACTCCGATGGTGACTGGCAGAAAGGATGAAATTTGATTTTCACAGAGAACTGCCTGTTGCCTGTTGCTGAGGTAGGATCTGAACCAATTAACAGCCTGAGAGTCAAAGGAAAGGAATTCAAGAATATTGATTAAGAGGGTGTGGTTTACCATGTCGAAAGCTTTTGAGATATCAATAAAGAGTGCAGATGAGAGGATGTTTTTATTACGGTTTCTACTGATGGTATCTGTAAAGGATGAAAGGGCAGTAGTGGTACTATGTGATGGCCTAAAGCCATGTTGGCAGTTTGCTATTATGTTATGTTGAGACAGATGATGTAAAAGTTGTTGGTGAATGCATTTTTCCATAATTTTTTCTAAAGGTGATAGGAGAGCTATTGGCCGATAGAGTAGTCATTTGAGTTCCCACCTTTATGTAGGGGGATAATGTGGGAGATTTTCCAAATATCTGCAATGGTTCCCTCTTTGATTGTCCTATTTATAAGGATGGATATAGGGTGGGCAATTACTTTGGCTGCTTTTTGGAGATACTGCGATGGTAGTTGGTCAGCAGAAGGAGTACATGGCTTGAGTTATTGAATAAATTTATAGATGAGAGTAGTAGAGATGGGTTGTAGTTTGAATGTAGGTAGAGAGCCTGGTGTGACAGTGGGAAGGCTTGAGTTATCTGGGATAAGTTGACTAGCTAGAGATTGTATGGTGTCAGTGAAGAAAGAATTAAAGGTATTGGCAGTTTGATGGGGGCTATTTGGATCTGCATCAAGTGGGGTGGGTGTTCGAGAGTGTCCTGGGGAAAGGAGTTTATTGATACTAGACCAGAACTTCTGAGGATTATTTTGGTGAGTTTGCTGCAGTTTACAGTAGTAGTTATTTTTATCTGTAAGTATTGCCTTTTTTGTACTATTTCTCAGCTGCCTAAAATTTTGTTGATCAGAGATATTTCTGTTAGCTCTCCACTTAGCCCAAGCTTTGTTCCTAAGCAAGATTTGATGTCTGGTTTATTTAGAAAGCCATGGGGCTGGGTTGGACTTCATTCTGATGGACCATTTAGGTGCATGCCTATCCAGGATAGATAAGAATTTAGAGTTAAAATACTTTGCAGCCTCTTCAAGTGGAAGGGTTTTTAAAGGGTTCCAGTCACAGGCACTAAGTTCAGTTTGAAATAATTCTGAGTTAAAGTGTTTGGTAGAGCGTGCTATCCTAAAGGTGGGGAGGTTGGGAACAGCCTTCTTTTCTCTTATGATATAGGTCAAAAAATGATCACTTGCATCGTCTGGCAGCGTTCCTATCTTATAAGATTGATTCTGTTTATTTATGAGTATCCAGTCTAAGGTGCTCTCTTTTTTATTTGGTTTGTTAATTCTGGTTGTAGAGGTTATGATTTGGCTAAAGCCATGGAGGTTTATATGAGAGGTAGGATTTTCAGCACTAACACCTTTCCAGTCAATATTAAAGTCACCTAGTATTACTGTTTCTTGGGGGTAAGTAGAAGACACCCAGCTTAGTATAGCCTCTATTGTAGTGATATTATTTCTGGGTGGTAAGTAAATACAGATAATGTATAAAGATTTGTTTGCGTTGATTTGAAGTTTGGTGATGAGGACTTCTGCATTACTATCCTGAGTTGGATTATATGGTAGGTTGGAGATATGAAGTCCATCTTTAAATAGAACTGCTACTCCACCCCCTTTGCGTTTTGTTCGGTCTTGTCTTACTATGTTACAGCCTTGGGGAATGATTTCATTGCCTTTAGATTCTGGTTTCAGCCAAGTTTCATTGAGACAGAGGATATCAAAGGAGTTAATATCTAGGAGGGCATGGAGGTGGGCTACTTTATTATTAATGCTTTGGATATTTACATGTCCTATTATGAGAGAGTTATTGAGTTTGGGGTGGGTTGTTTGGATAGTGGGGTTGGTAGGGCCCGGGTTGGAGTGGATGTCACCGTCTTTTAAGGAGGGATTATTTAGTTTCGCTACTGAATTATACCTAAGGTTAGTTTGAATTTTCACTTTCTTTATTGTGGGTATATTGTGTTTAATGTGGGAGTGTCTATGGTATTTAGGCAGTAGTTAGCTGGGAATGGAAGTTATGTTAGTATGACTATTAGAGGGTATATGTGTGTGAATTGCTGTTTGTTTTAGGGAGTGATTAAGATGGTAATAGTGCAGTTTTTCAAAGGGGTAAGAAGGTAGGGCGAGGTGAGGATAGTTGAAAGTATAACTGTAAGTGTTAACTTGGTTAGATTAGCCAGAGGCATCTTATTGAGATTATAAATAAGAGGAGTGAGGAGTTAGGGATTGAAAAGTAGAGGAAAAGGAGATAAAAAGGATAAGGGAAGTGAAGAGAGGAGGCCGTTAATATATATAAGTTAAGAGTAGGAGGATATGGAAAGGTACTCTAGGGAGTGGCTAACTGTGAATGATAGTTAGAAGGTGGGGGTGTGGCTAAAGTGTATGGGATGAGGAGAAGTATGGGATAGGTTGGAAGAGCGAGAGGGTGTGGTTTGTGAAGTATAAGTGTAGGACCTCTGGGGGTGTGTGGGAATTGGGGGTAGGGTAGGGGAGCGGAGTGAGCCCGTAGGGCGAACGGAGCAGGTCAGAGCTGAGAGAGGCTGAGAGGCAATCATTTATGCAGAGAGACTGTGTTCTACAGGCTTAGGAAAGGTAAGAGACATTTCCTGTTGCTACTTGTCAGAAAGAAGGTGAACAAAGGTATAGCTGTGTAGGGGAGAAAGGTAAGAGTAAAGGGTTCTATAACAGAGAGAAAGATATTTATAAATAGTGCTATGGCAGGAAAAGAGGTTTAAACAGAGAGTTAATTAAGGGGGCCAGTAGCTGTAGTAATAATTGACAAAAAAGCTGTCTAATTTCTAAAACTCTCAGTCTTATCCAGGATAATTCCCTTTTCAACTTTTCATGGGGTGGGGGGTAATTACTTGAGTAAAAAGTACAAGCAGGGGTAGCAGAGTATGGCTGGTCTGCAGAGCTAGTGGATTCCTACTTCCAGTAAGAGACGGTTTTCCCTGGCTTGAGGTCTGCTGCCCTCTACTGGTAAATGTGGGGAAAACACTAACTCCACTAGGATAGGAGGAGGGGGGATAAGATAGTAAAGAGATGGTCGGAGGGGTAGGTCCATGGGTGTGCTGGCCCTTACAAATTAATTTAAATTTAATGCGCTCACAAGTAATTTTAAATTAATGCACTCACAAGTTTATAGTTAAATCCTAGAGATACTGTAGGATATCACCTACATTGTGAGGCTAAACACAGAGAGTCTAGATAGTTCTTGTGGGGCTTCTAGGTTAGGTTTCCCTTCTGTTCAGTTGGATTTCATTTGCCTTACAGGGATTGCTGATAGAGGGACAGGCTGTGTCTCAACACAGGGCTTGGTAGCTGAAAAGGAGACAGAAAGAATGTTAAATGTGTTAGCCAACTAGGTTAAGGACTATGCAGGAGTGGAAAGTAAAGTGAAGGAGGAGGAGTGCAAGTCAGTAGTTGAGTGGAGTGTAAGATACAGTAAAGTATTAGCACGGGTATTCAGCTAATATAGTCTTATACATATAAATGTGTGGCTCAGAAAATAAATGCATATGTAGCTACTGCAGTCAAAAATCATGTAATTTCTAACTACAATACAAAATTAACTAAAGAAATAACTAAACTAAGTAGTTTAACCTTTGGAAAAAAAGAAAATGAACCAAATGGTTTAACAGAAGTACAACCCTTCACAGTCATAAAATATTGTAATGCACAGTATAGCAATTCATATCAACTAGTCATTTCTAAACTAAAACATAACATATTCAACTATGAATATAAAAGAGGAGGTCTACCTTTTTTTTGAAAAACACTAAGAAACAAAAACATCCATTAACATTCTAAAACCATACAATAAAATACAACAGCTTAACAAAAACAAACAAAAAGGCCATTTGCTAATGGCAATAATGCCTCCCATAGATGGGTGCTCTAGGAAAGTGGGTGTTGTTGCCTGCAGCATCAAGACTCACAAACACCGCTAGGCAGTTTATTTCCCTACAATGTTCACCCTTTCAGGTATTATTGTGTATGGACTATAACACAACAAACTAAAAGACCACTTCATATTCAGAAACAGAAAATACAGAAAGGAATAATTTGACTAAAATGGTGAAAAAAAAACAACTTACAGTTCAGCAGCTGAAAGGAAAACTTCATGTTGACAAGGATGGCAGATGAGGTTGTCAGATTAGTAAAATTTCTACAAAACATGGCTAAAAATGATTCTATATGAAGAGAATGGCCTTCAAAACAGTTTATCAACTTGTACAGCACGCCCTGGGGCCATAAACAAAGTTCCCATATTACTATTTTCTAGTGACAGTTTATAGAAGCTTTTCAAGGTTTAGCACTGGCATCTGCATCAACCAATTCATCTGTCACAGTCTTCACATTAATGACAATTACTATTAACACAGTGATCTAAAGTAATCCATACTGCAAAAAATACTTAGCATTAAGTAACTTTTGGATAACACTACAAATGACAAAGCTAACATCAACACATACCATGGAGTGAACAATAAAGCAAGTGAACATTTGTGATATAAGAAACTGTATTAAAGCAAATACAAAATATGAATTTGCATGAGAATATTTCAAGTGGTTTGTGGCTGCTTAAACAAATAAAAACAGTCATTTACTACTTCAGTGAAAAGTAAGATGTTATAAATGTGTGTTGATACTAAACTGATAGCTTCCATGCATCATTTTATGAAAAAATGATTACTAACTGTCTTCAGTATGGATAAAAAATCTGAGTATTAAAAAAACGCATATGGTTGAACGTTAATACAGTTTAAAATGGCAATGAAAGTAGGACATTTTTTTTTTTTACTGTTACCATGGAACACAGGAAAAGCTCATACTGTGAACACTGTACTGTACAATAAAACAAATGACAATCCAAATGCATAAGAATGATAGTACTCCTAAATATAATTGGTGGCAAAATTAGAATAATGTGATAAATCATCTGAAAAACTATTTAAATAGAATGCAGAAATCGAAACCATACAGAAACATTTCACTTTTTAATAACCACAGAACATTTTAAGTTCCATATGTGGAATAAAGTGAAAAAAAAAATTTTAGAAGTTTTGACAAAAACATGTGGACTAGCAAAATGCTACTACATAGTGGAAGGATCAGCAACAGACTAAAGGGGAAATTTCTATATGGCATAAGCATTGAGAACATACCGCTCTCTAAGGAAAATCTGACAAATGATCAAGCATTAGAAACAAAAGTATCATAACTAAAATCAACCTGTGTGTGTGAAAAAAGTCACATAAAGCTGATTTCAGCAACAAGATTGTGAAAGGTATCATAAAAGACTACACCATGGGTGTATACAAGTGAAAAAAATGTTTAAAAATGGATACAAGATGGTAGCCCACATGCAAAACGTGAATACAGGAGGCAAAGCAGGAGTAGCAGCTGCAGAAGATGAACAATATCTTGCAATGTACATAAAGCTACATAGTCATGAATTAAGTAGGCAAAGAAATTATATCGTGCCACTCCACAAATGGCAAGAATAAATTCAAAAAGGAGCTGATAAAATAGCTGATTTTGCATCCAATTTATAAGAAAGACTATGAGCAATTAAATTCATCCACACCATTAGAAAACACAGAAATGTTATTGAAGAGACACATGGGACAGAAGACATCCTATATGGGAAAAACATACATGGCTTCAGAGGCTGATTAACTGTATCTTGGACCTTGAGCTGATTTCAAACCATACTCCCCAACGCATACATTTCAGAACAATGCATGTTCTTTGAATCTCCTTCCTTAATGTTTTAAATTAAATTTCTTGTTTCATACAGCAACATTTGTTGGAGTGTGTTTTAAATTTTCAATTGTAGTTTTTCTAACTTATTTTCCAGTAAGCAGTGAAACAAAATATATGAACCAATAATGGCAAAAGTATCCATTTCAGAGCATTTCAACAATAACAGACCACTCTACTTGCTGTCTTTATAAGTCACAAATATCCGTACTCAGCAATTATGGTCATTTTATTGACTGGCCACTGTAAAGTATTCTAATATGCTTTACACAAATGCACACATGTCCTTGAAAGACAGATTAATGACTTTTTAACTTTATCAGCTCAGCAGGGTCATTCATTTTAACCACAGACATCCTGCAAACCCAGCTATTATAACTACATAGTTGGTTGCATCCTTCTCAGATGCCTGTGTCAAAAAATTAGCAATAATAATGATATATGGCAAATTTGTTCTGCACAAACACACAGTAACCAAAGTATTTCAACTTAACCAACAAGCTCATATGCACGCATACACGCACACACACACATGCACAAGACCTGCAAAGCCAGATTAAAGAATGTTTAAAAATGACCAGACGAGAATATGGTACTTTCATGTATAGACAGCTCAGATCCCCACCAGCAGTTGTAAGCACTTTGTTAACCGTGCACTTCCTTAGTGTTATGAATAAATAATTTAAGTGTACTTTATTAGTAGCTTTGGATGAACTGTATGAAATTGTATAAAGATCGCTAGCATCACAGCACAAGACCCAGGCATGTGAAACACAGTTTAAATAGAAGAGTATTTATGGGAACATAAGAAATACTCACAACCTGATAATATATGCTAAGTCAATATGCACACTCTCTGCAGAAGTCATCATCATCTGAATAATTCCACATTAAAGAAAATTATGTCCTCCCCGCGGTTGAGTGGCATCCAAAAGACATGAGTAAATGGACGTGCCTTCATTGAAGGTTGGACATCGGGCTGGCACCTCGGCACCATAAAAATCTACTGCCAATCATTAGCAGACCGGAGTTCCACTGTGGTGACCCCTAACCGGGAAAAGCTGAAAGAACAAAGTACAGTTGTGTACACTTACCATAAATGTAGATGTTCGAGTGTATTCACTGTTGCAGTCATTACACTTGGGTTATCCTGCTGGCAGGCTACCCTCAGTTGGCCTGAATTCCAAAGTCTAGGTCCAGCGTCAGTTGCTGTCGCCTCCTCCCTGATGTCAGAGTGCCAGGGGTATAAAAGATGCAACCAACGCCATTTTCTTCAGTTTTTCTTGCCCCAGATGTCAGGTGCCCCCAAAAGGGTAGGCTAAAAAAAATATGCCAATAAAACATGCATGCACCAAAATATATTATACCTTCATCTACAAGCAAATACACCACATAGGTTGTATAGGTTAGAGAAGAGCAGATAAGTTCCAGCAAAGATACGGGGGATGGTGGGTAGGTAACCTGGACTGTAACAGTGAATACACTCAAACATCTACATTTATAGTAAGTGTACACAACTGTACTGGATTTAGAGTAGAGTGGTAAATGATAGTGCTTTGTAAAGGTGTGCACTGAGCTCCAGGTAGCAGCCTCTAAAATGTCTTTGGTTGGTACTCCCTTGAGGAAGGCTGCTGAAGTGGCTGCTGCTCTAGTTGAATGTGGCCTAATGCCCTTAGGCACTGGCTTGCCATGTTGTGAATAGCAGAATGAATGCAGTGGCCTATCCACTTAGAAATAGTCTGCTTTGAGATAGTCTTTCCTTGTGATCCTGCAGCATATGCCACTAGTAGTTGCTCTGTCTATCTGAAGGCTTTGGTTCTGTTCAAGTAGAAGCGTAGTTGTCTGTGTATGTCCAAAGAATGCAGAATTCTCTCCCCCTTATTCTGTGGGTTTGGATAGAAAGTAGGCAGATGAATAGCTTGGTTAAGGGCCACACTGGAGACTACCTTAGGCATGAATGTCGGTTTTTCTCCTCGGAGAAACCCTGTCTGGATAAAGAATGATATAAGGTTCCACAGACATGAGTGCCTGTAGCTCTGAGACTCACCTTGCAGAAGTTATTGCTATGAGCAGAGCTGTTTTCCAAGATAAAAACTTTATATCAGCTGTAGCGGCTGGCTCAAAAGGAGGCAGGGTGAGTTTTTCCAAGACATAATTGAGGTCCCACATGCAGGTATTGGTGATCTCCTTGGAGGCCTTAAGTTTTTGGCTCCTCTGAGGTACTGCCTTAACAAAGGATGAGAAAAGATTGATGGCTCTGTATTGTAATGAGCCAAAATAGCAGAGGCATGAATTTTAATTGATGAAAAGGATAGACCTTTGTCCAGCATCTCAGTTAAGTATTGAAAAATTTGAGGAATATTTGGTACAGCTGTGTCAATTCCTTGTGCCTGGTTCCAAGCACAGAATCTCTTCCATTTTCCAGCATAAGATTTTCTGGTACTAAGCCTTCTGGCCTCCAAAATGACATCCATCACACCTTTAGTGAGGGGCGCATTTTGTATGACTACATTATCTGCCATGCTGTCAGGTTTAAGGTCTTTAGCTGGCTGTGCAGGATCTGATTGTCTTGTTGGGATAGTAGATGAGGTATTTGAGGCAAGGTCCAAGCCGGGCATTGAGACAAGCTCCTTAGAATTGGATACCAGTACTGGCGGGGCCAGTCTGGGGCAATCAGTATCATTTTTGGCTTCTCTTGTCTGACCTTTAGGAGTACCTTGGGGAGGAGAGGCAGTGGAGGAAAGGCATATACTGTTAAGTTTTTCCAGCTGAAAGATAGGGCATCCACTTTCCATGCTTGTCTGTGATAAGTCCTTGTGCAGAATCTTTTTAGTTGGTAGTTGTGAGGAGAGGCAAATAGATCTATCTCTGGGCATCCCCATTTCCTTGTTATCATGCTGAAGACTTCTGGCTCCAATTTCCACTCGTGGGGATCCATGAGGTTTCTGCTTAATTCGTCTGCCAGAGTATTTATCTTTCCTGGCAGGAATTGTGCCTGCAGATGTACTTGGTAAGTCAATGCTGTGTCCCACAAAGTCATGGCTAGTCTGCAAAGGGGGTAGGAATGAGTGCCTCCCTGCTTGTTTATGTACCACATGACCATGGTGTTGTCTGTCTTTAACAGTAATTGTCCCGGATGAAGTAGGTCCCTGAAGGCTGTCAGGGCATTCTGAACAGCTAGCATCTCTTTTTGATTGATATGTAGATGCATTTGGTTTGTGGACCATGTGCCTTGAATACACCTTCCTGCCATGTGGGCCCCCCAGGCATAATCTGATGCATCCGTTGTTAATGTTTGCCTGGCTGGGGGTAAAGTGAATGGCTGTCCCTTGTTCTGGTGACAAGCCTTCGCCCACCATCAAAACTCCTGTTGCAGGTAGGGAATGAGGGTAATTTTTGTTTCCAAACTGTGGCAATGTTGAGTCCAAACACTTTTTAGGTACCATTGAAGTTTCCTCATATGCAGTCTCGCATATGGAACTAGTAGAATGCAGGATGCCATGAAGCCCAAAGCCTGCAGAATTTTTCTTGTAGATAACTGGGCCTTTGTTGCCAACAGGTTGAAATAGGTAGTCAGTTGTCTTTGTCTGGCATGATATAAGCCATTTGGGCATTTGTATTTAAGCTTGCACCCAGGAATATTATCTCTTGAGAGGGTACTAGTTTTGATTTCTTTTCGTTGACTGTGTACCCTAGGCCTGTTAGAAATCTCTTTACAAATGCCAGATGCTGTAGTAGAATGTCCTTGTTCTCTGCTTGAATGAGGCAGTCATCCAAGTAAGGATATATTTGTATTCATCTTTGTCTGCAGAATGCAATTACTGGTGCCAGGCACTTTGTGAAGACCCTGGGCGCAGTAGATAAGCCAAAGGGCAGTGCAGAGAATTGGTAATGCATTGAGCCAGCTTTGAATCTGAGGTATCTTCTGCATGTTTGTCTGATTGGGACATGCAGGTATGCCTCTTTTAGGTCTAAAGTCACAAGCCAAGCCTTCTTGCCCAGCATGGGCAGAAGCTGCTGTAGAGTCAACATTTTGAATTTTGGTATATCCAGAAATGTGTTTAGAATAGATAGGTCCAGTATTGGTCTCCAGGTCTTGTCCTTTCTTGGGACCAAGAAAAGTCTTGAATAAAATCTTTGACCCTGCTCTTGCTCTGGTACTTGTTGAATGGCCCTCATGTCCATGAGGGATGAGACTTGCTTTTGTGCCTCTGCCCATTGATGTTTTGGCAGATCTGGCCAACCATTTATCCTTGGCAGGGTATGGAAGTGAAACTTGTAGCCTTGTGACACTATGTCTAGGACCCATTTGTCCTGGGTTATTATGTGCCAGTTTTGAGAAAAAAGTGCTTGTTTTCCTCCTAAAGGTGCTGCCAGAAGATAAGTGCTTGGTGCAGGCAGGGGAAAGTCATTGGGACTGTTTCCTGTATGGCTGTGATTTGTCTTCTCCACTTTTGGAGGTAGAAGCACCCCGTTGTTTAGACCTGTACGAACCTTGGGTCTGGGATCTGCCTCTTGGGCATCTGTATCTGCCCCCTTTGTGGTCTGTTTGACACTGGAAAGGACCAGTTCTTTGTAGGCCAGTGTCTGCTAAATCTAGGTGGCTGTACCTGTAAGAAATCCTTAACCTTTTGCATAGATTTAGCTTTGTCCTCCATTTTCTTTAACACCAAACAAG
The DNA here is from genome assembly GCF_019279795.1 of Protopterus annectens. Lineage (NCBI taxonomy): Eukaryota > Metazoa > Chordata > Ceratodontiformes > Protopteridae > Protopterus > Protopterus annectens. The sequence continues at coordinate 656,241,605 of NC_056748.1, forward strand.
TTATCATGCTGTAATGGAGCATCTAATAATTTTGCTTTGACATGATCAGGCAGATTTTGTTCCTTTAACCAAGCATGCCTCCTGATTACAGAACCTGTAACAGCGGCCCTGCAGGAGGCCTCCAAAGAATCAAAACCACATTGCAAAGTGTGTTTTCCAACTTGTTCAGCTGCATGCAATAAATCCTGCATTTCTTTGTTTTCTTCACATTCAGAATTTATCAACATTTTATGTTTAAGCAGTGACATTATGTATTGCTGATATTTGAGTATATGAAACTGACAATTTAAAGCTCTTATAGCCAAGGTAGCAGAAGTGTAAATCTTTTTTCCCCATCTGTCCAAAGCCCTAGAATCCCTGTCTGAGGGGGTAGGGTTTTTTGCAGCGGAAGCCTTGACCCCTTTGGGACCCTGAGAAATTGTTTCTGGGTCAGCAGCAGGGTTTTTGAAAAGGAATTTATGAGAGTCAGGAACCCTGTAGTACCTGTCCGGCTTAACAGGAGCTGGAGGTAAGGAGTCAGGAGTCAGACTGGACTCTGAAAATACATCATCTACAATGTCTAACACAGGGGGAATAGCTAGGGGCCTGTGTTGTGGTAGTAAAAGGAAGTCTCTGAGCCTTTTCTTAAATTCTGAAAAATCTTGGCTCTCCCAGTGAAAATGCTCCCTCATGGTATGCAAGGTTTCCCCAAAAGAGTAATCCTCAGGAGGAGAGGCTGAAGGGATAGATTCTTCAGCATCAGAAACATCATAGGGAGGAAGAGAGTATTCCTGATCAGAAGAGGAATCAGATGAAATGGAAACCTGATCTGAAGATTCATATTCTGTCTCTTGCCTAGGCCTTTTATCAGGTGGGGGATGGGAACCCCTGATCAAAGTAATTAGGTCTTCAGCCATTTTGAGCATCTGTTTTTTGGGCATGGAGGCCTGTCAATGAGGCTGTTGTACTTGTTTCTTTGTCTTTAAAGGTGCTTTAGTCTTTGCCTTTGAAGCTGAAGTTGTTTTAATGTATAATTGAGTAGGTCTGAAAACACCCTCAGAAGCCGATGGCTGCTCAGCAGCTCCGGACACATCTGAGGGAATAGTCTCTGAAGTTCCAATACCTTTAGCTTCCAGCGGCCTAGTTGACTCCACGTGTGAGTCGGTAGTGGCCTGCGGGTCTAAAGTAGTGGGCGTCAGGGGCTGCGAAGGCGCCTCACTGAGAACCGGTGAACCAGCGACTGGCTTAGAAGAAGCCTCGTCGTCGGTTTTGGACCTCGGATGCTTATCCTTTTCTTTGTGTTTCTTGTGAATTCCGGTAGTTGGATGGCTATCCCACAACATCGTATAATTAAATCTTCTGCCAAAATAGTGTAATGCAAAATCATACCGACGCTTAATAGTGCGTTGGTTAAATCTAGCACAAAACCGACAACTAGCAATGTCGTGGTCAGGGCTTAGGCAAGGAATACAGTAAGAATGAAAGTCCTTATGAGGTATTTGCTTCCCACAAGAAATACAATTATTAACTTTTTCTGACATCGGTCTGGAGCAAGAAAAAAGTTTCCCCAATGGGGTACTTAGCTTTTGAAGAAGACTTCGGATCTGAAATTCGAACACGAAAATCTCAGGAGTCGGCCGACCGGCACTTGCGAAATGCTTATGCTTCGGGCACCGCGCGGCAAGAAAGACTGAAGAAAATGGCGCCGGCTGCATCTTTTATACCCCTGGCGATCTGACGTCAGGGAAAAGGCAACAGCAACCGACGCCGGACCTAGACTTTGGAATTCAGGTCGACTGAGGGTAGCCTGCCAGCAGGATAACCCATGTGTAATGACTGCAACAGTGAAACACGAAGAACATCAACAACATAACTAATACAGAGGTTGCTACTGGCAAACAAGTTGCAATTCAGTGCTTCATCTACAAATGCAGTTCCTGCTCTTAAAGAATAAATTACCTACATTGCATTAAAAAAAATTGGTGTGCTAAAGATATTGCCTTAACATTTCCTGAACTAAATCAGCTATGCCATAGGGAATGACTGGCAAACAACAATAGCAACAGATTTATAGTAACTAGACCTGTAGACCAGGAGACTATTAAAGAGCATAGCCCAAATTCCCAGTTGCTCCAAAGCACTATTTAATTAAATTACTTACTCAATGTCACACAGTAGGTAAATGAAAGTGGAAGGATTTAAACCCTGCACCCTTGCTACAGGAAGCAGCTCATTAACAAGTCAGAACTTTAGTCTCGGGCGCTGTCTGGGTAAAAGTTTTTAACTAAATGTAGAAATCCTTTACAATCCAGTCTTGTAGAGATGATTATATCACAGTAACATGCATCAGCCAGCACTGATCATCACTCCAAATAATGCAGACTATATGACCTGATGAATATCAACAACTTTGTAGTTGCTTGAGGCTGTAAAGAAGATACTGCAAAAATATATTACTAAAATGCAACATGATTAAATTCCATTACACAATCTAGGCCTATTAATGGATTAATTCATTCTTTAGGGCAACAAATATAACAACGCATTTAAAGAAATACTAATGCTGCAAAAGCTTTTGTTTAACAATCCACAAGTCATACAAAAATTAGAAATATTGCTACATGCAACATAATGTTTTTTTAGTGGGGGACCTTACATGCTAGAAGGATACCTACCTCAGTTTTGTCCTCCCTATACCTTCTGTTATCAAGAATCGCTTAGTACAAGTTTAACTTGCTTGCATGGCTGTTAATGTTGCATTGTTGCAACATATACCTTCAGACTCAACACAGCTGGTCTGTGCTAATATTCCATTACTTGTCTGTCTCTCCTAAATTACCATAAAAGCAGTTCAAAGTAGTCAGTGTACTTATTATTTTCTTCTATACCTTTAAAATGATCACAGATATTTGGATTTCATTTAAAACTTGTATTTCTAATTTTACAGAAAAAAACACTGACAGCTATTTTCTAAACAAAAAAAAACACTCTCACAAAACAAACTTAGCAAGAGAAACAATAAACTTCTCTTCTCTCGAAACTAACATTTAGGGAAAATGCATCTTTTAGTCAATTAAATTTATAAGGCACATGCCTAGATTTGTACTCAAACAGCATAAGTTCATAGGTTCAAAGATTAGCATAGACTAACTGCCCTTGTGGGCCATTTTAAGCTTAGCCAATTATCCTATGTGAGAATCAAACCCTACAACTTGTATCTATAAGGTAACCACCTTAACCATTATGCCAACCTCCCACCATATAGTGAAGTACTAACTAGAGGCTATGTGAAGAGTGTAGGAGTGCAAAGGCTGAATGTGTGACACATTTGCTAACAGCCTGAGATAGCTCTCTGGACACAAGTGTCCCTTTTCAGAAACAGGTCTGAAGTAATTTGGTTAGAGTCACACAGAAGATAAAACAAGCTGAGAGAATCAAACCCACTACTACAGGAAGCAGCTCTTTAACAACTCATAGCGTTATTAATCTGTACTAAGACAAACTGCTGTAATACAAACACAGTACATTTCACACCTGTGTGCTGCAAAAAAAGCTAATTTAAAGATGTATCCATAGTGAAAATATTAACATTAAACTGACAGATTTCATGCTGTCCAACTTATTCACAGCTAAATAATAAACATATTATCACATTCTACAGAACAAGGAAACCATGACTCACACCCAAAGAATGTGGCTCATATGATGGTATTCTTGTTCACTATACTCTACTTCCTTCATTTACGTCATAATTACACTGGTTCATATGTAGTTACTAGACTTGCAGTCCAGGAACTATTAAAAGCCTAGCCCAAACTTCCAGTTGCTCCAAAGCACTGCCTGGTTAAGTGGCTTGCTCAAGGACAGGTCATAAATATTAAGAAACATGAAAAATTTTCTGCAAAACTGGAGACAGATAACAGCAGACTATTCTAAATTACTTTAAAAAGTTAACAGGCTTTGCATCAATCTGCATTTTGTGAACCAGAAAGACTATAAAGCTCTAATGACAGACTGCAATCCTCAGTGATTAAAAAAAAAAGTTAAAGGTGCTCTGGCAGTAGTGGGGAGAATTAAGGCTCCAACCTCTATGGTTAATGACACAAGGTTAAATTCCACCTTGTGACTCTGAGCAAGTTACTTAACTAGACAGCCCTCTTCACCTGGAGCATTTAACACACACACACACACACACACACACACACACACACACACACACACACACACACACACACACACACACACACACACACACCACCTTCTGCTTCCCTGGACAAACACAGTTAAGCTGCAGAATATCCTACTCTAGCAGAGATCCAAGTAAAATACAGAATGAATTAGACCTGATTCTATAACATGTGAAGCTTAATACAGAACAGAAAATTTCATACCGTGATAAGTAAATTCAAGTACTGAGCCAAATAAAATACAGAACTACAGCCTTTTAAAGTAGAATTAAAGCCTTTCTTTACACTCCTTACATGAAAAAGAAGCTCACTCACTGCATATTCAAGTACATTAAAAAAACATCCCTTTGCTCATTTCAAGTAGTGTGGATGGTGTGGGAATCCAGCATGCTCCATTCTTCTACACCAATTTTTACAGTGACCCTAATGATAATTAAAATGGTCATCAGCTGGGTGTAACAGCCCTGTGTTTCTAATGCTTAGTCAAACACTCTGCTTGTGCTATGCTGACAAGGTCATAACAAGGCCGAAATATGCATATCCACAGCTAGTGAGGTTTGGCTTTATTGGCCTGAAATTGTCCATTAAAATGACAAAACAAGTCATGGGCATTCAAAATCGCCAAATAGCAGAAATACCTGATGTTCATAAGGGTCATTTGCATATATCCCATGTGCCTCTGATACAAGAGGTTTGGGAGTTCACTCAGTGGAAGTTCTAGCTTTGTTGGAGTTTTCATTTTGTTTTTACACTATGAAGGGGAGGAACCTCCTTGTGAAGCAAAGACTTCTGTTAGTACATCTCTAGCAGGGGGTGTATCATCTTGACTGGAAGAGAGAACAGCGAGAACATCGGAAAATAGAGAGATTTTTTTTAATGTTTTCGGTGTTCATTATTGTTTTGGTTGGCTGGCTATGGGCCCTGCATGGCTGTGACATAGTAACTAGAAAGAAAGAAGTTAAACTTGCAAGTGACACAGAAGCCACAACACTCCATGGGAGAGAGCATACAAGAAAAGACTAAACTGAAATAGTTCACAGAAGAGAAATTATCATAGTGTACTGGCGTGCAATAAACAAGGTTCTGCCAAAGGCGTGGGAACATTACTACAAAGGGGAAAGGTCAAAGAATGAACCTGAAGCAGGTGCTAGACTTGTATCTACAGCAGCCCTATACCAAAGGTGGAAGGTGAACTACAAAGTTGTGAAAGAGGTAGGATGGTATGTAAATTAGTAACAAACAGAATGCCAGTACTTAAAAATACACAAACAAGGGACTGCTTCTAAAACGGTATCTAAATCACTGTTAAACTAAGTGCAATGATAAAGACTGTGCTATTTTCCAGGACAAATAGTGAAGATGTTTCAACATCTCTAATAGGGGCAGGTGGCTGGTACTTCAAGGAATACGTACAAATGGAAATGAAAAATGTCTTCCAACAAATCAAAACAATTAGCACATAATAAAGGCTGTTCCATAACAAGTGGCTGACTTTTTGGGTGGCATCTGTGCCTGTGATTTTTCAAAGGTAATGAACTAGGTACTTCACTGATTCTTCATAGGTTCATAGGTTAGTACTAAGCTAATTGCCCTTGTGAGCCATTTTAAGCCTAGCCAATTATCCCTTGTGAGATTCAAACCCTGCACCTTGTGCTTGCAAGACAAACACCTTAAACATTAGGCCACCCTCCCAACCCCAATTAATTAATCACTTTTCTTACAGAGCTTAATCCTAAGTATGACATAACAACATTACCGGCATTTCACAAGTCCACAATACAACGTACATTAGTAAAATAAATTAAGGATAATTTATTAATTTCAGTTCAGCAAAAAATTTTCAAATTCAATTACACCCACGATAAGCAGTAAACAAACAGCCATGATTATATAAAAGGTGAGTTCAAACAAATTCTGAAAAAGCAACGTCCATGACAGCAAAGGCAGGGTTGCTTTCCTCTCCATATACCTTAAACATATCATGCCATTAATCCACTTCTCATCTCTTTAAAAGAAAATGTGTTCTCACCTCTCTAGAATAAATGTGTTTATTCCTCAAAAAGTAGAAGAAAACAGATTTAAACTGCCAGTCAACACCAGCAAAATATTTCTGTACTAACAGTGTAGTGCAAGACAAACTGAAGACAAAAGCTGGGTCACAGGTCACAACTCTCTCAAGAAAAGTAATGCCCCAAAGAGCAGTCCTAAGGGAGGTGTAAGTTCAAATTGGCAATATGAAGATGAATGACTCAAACAGTGCACCACAGTAGGTACATATCCCCTCACCAGCATCTACATTAGATCCAAATAATAAGGCGGCAGGCTATCTCCAAAATATCCATTCCAAGTACTGCAAGACAAGTTAAAGGAGTTCTGAATATATAGTAATGAGGCCAACTTAACACACAACACTGGATCAAAAGGCCACTAGTCAGCAAAGCACATACTTGTTTGATAAATAAAACTAAATATACCCACATTAAGAAATCTAACGTGTCATAAACGCAATGAGTCAAATCAGAAAATCTATAAATGCAACTCTGAAAGTGGGATGTAAGGAACAATATGGAAAAATGTCTAAGATTCATCCTTTGGCAGCCAATCACTACAATCTTAGACTGTCCAATGCCCCTAGTGTTCCTAATGTGCAGTTCTGCTAAGATAGTATCCAGGTGAGAAGGAAGAATGCTGAAAAGCACATGGATAACCAACAAATTGACCTCAACAGGTTAGAAAAGTAAGGTTCTACAGAGAACAGAATAAATGAATTTTTTAATACCTTTAAAGAATTATCACTTGTGACATAGGCACATTTACATTTATACAAAAGTAATCAAGCTGTATTAACAAGTTAAAATTAACAAACATTATGCTTCACATATATTGCTATATATCATATAATTTAAGCAACATTACATAAATAATTTAATTCCTTCCCCTTTTTTAAAACAAGAAGCATTTTTACTAAACCATCACTTACGACATAAGCAGTCATACATTTAAATAAATGAAAACAAACCACACTGACATAATCCTAGTTGCAAGCATTTTACATCACAAATAACACTGACACACACTCAGTTACAAATATTATACATCACTTATAATATACCCAGTCGTTTTCAGTCAGACATTACATAACTCATTTAAGTCCTGCCTTCTTTTAAACATCATTCCTCCTTTGTATGTATTGTTCCCACAATTCACATTTTTTTCCTATGTAGTTTGCGCCTACACTTTTCCAAAGATCTCATTTCCACTCGTTTTATCTCTGTTACTATATTCATTACTTCTAATAAGGCTGGTTTAGATTTTTATTTCCATTTTCTAGTAATTGCTTTTTTTGGCAACCACCATAATTAGAGACAGCAAGGCCTTACCATGTTTAGGCAATTCCAATTCTATATCATGGCTCAGAATAATCATCTCTCTCATCGCAACAATCTGCCCACCCAGCATCTCTGACAGTGCATCCCGCAGGGAATTCTTAAGGTCCACCAACTCAGTGCACTTCCAGAAAATATGTTCCCAATTACCTTTTTCTTCCCTGTGACACCTCCAACATTTGCTATCTACCTTAGGAAAAATTCTCTGGAGTCTACTTGGGGTATAAAAATATCTATGTAAACACTTCCAAGCAAAAATCATAAATCTTCTAGATTTTGTTGCATATTTGGGAGACATACATATATCCTCCCCACTGGTTCTTTGTGAAATGCCTCTCCAGTCTCTCTTCCCAATCCTTTCTAACCTCCTCTGATTGACTCTTATAGTTATCATGCAATATTTTATATGATCTACTAATTATTCATTTTTCAATGAAAGCTTCTGTTCTAGATTCTACTAAAAACTCTACCAGTGCTGGTCTTTCATTTAGGACCCCCCTATTTTTTTCTTTTTGCCTATACTCTGATAACCAATCCTTGATAGGGAAGGCAATTTCTAACCTGCAGTCCTAATAAATTCTTGGCATCTTCCCATTCTGTTATATTTCCCTCTCTAGAATAAATGCAAAATGTTAAAGACCAAATGCCATACCACTTACAAGAGTGAACTATTCAACTCGAAATGCAAGTTGAGGGCTGTACTGTAGTCTCCAACATACCAGAATGGTTCACCAAGTCTAGATGACTACTACAGCTTTCTATTAAAGTACTAACTGCACCACAGCAATTAGACACAGTGCTGCAGTAGAGGGTCTGACTGAATATGGAGGACCGAGAACAAACATTTAAGAAGAAAGAAATGGTCATACAAGATAACATGATGAATTACTTTGATCCATATTTACCTATTAGATTGCCATCTGGTGATACAGCTTATGAAAACAATGTAACAATGTTGCTCTACCATATCCACTCCATGAGATCCAAGAGAGAAACCTAATGCACTTGTTTCATTGTCATCTACTGCAGCTAAATCTAACTATGTCTATATACAAAATAGAGCCATTAGCCTAGTCTGGGAAGGAATTCTACCAACAAATAAACATGAATAAATGTATGCTGATTACATATCAGCACCTGCCATTAGTAATATTCAGTCCAAGAATGGGGACTCTAGTGATAACTACATCTGTTTATATTAACAGACCCCCTCTACTTGGGCGACATCCATATGATACTGAAAATTAAGGAACAGAACAACAATGTAACACAGGTAGGCTGTGTGACACCCCAGCGCTGGCCCAGTAATCAAGGAGACTCAATCCTCACCACTAGAACCAGTGAGGGACATGCACATTGGGAATATGACAAGTACACACACAGTAAAGTACTATTTCCCTTAAGAGCCCACAGAGATCACAGTCAGTCTGGGGCTGGTTTCTCCCTCTTCTCCAGATCCCCAATAAGACTCCCCACTGGCACAGCTATAGGGTTAAGATCTCAGCTGGGTAACCAAGCTAAGACCTCCGGCACCCTCTCTGTCCAACCAGTGCTTCTTGTCCCTGCCCAAGTAGCCGACACCCACACACACTTTCAGATATGATTGATGTATATACACACACACACACACACACACACACACACACACCTAGGAAAGGCTGGCACAGGTTTACTAGCTATGCCCCCTTCTGCCCAGACTATAAGGTAGTACCAGCTGCCACCAGCCACCCTTACTTATCAGCTACTATAAGGCCCTTAACAAAGGGTGTTCAATCCTACTGTGTATTGTTACTATTATCCAAATGGTAAGTGTGACCAAGACTTTAAGGCTATTTAGGAGTGGCCTATACAGTGTCACCAAATACATCTAAGAGCTTAAATATCTCTATTAACAAACCAGCCACAATTAAAAGGTTTAAATATATTTAATAATAAAAGGACAAGACAATACTCAATAACTCAACACAGTGACAACAGAGTTCAGAATCACAGGAAATATTTTAAAACAACATTGCAGGTCAGTCTGAAATAAATACAGAAAACATCTAAACAAATCTTACTATATTCCTATCTATCTCTAAGAGAAATACTGTACCTAAATCTTACTTAAAAAGCAAGGCAAATACAGATGAGAACTGCTTGAATGGATGTTGTCAGGACCAAAGACAAGACACAAAATGCACAGACTCACTCTCTGAGATAGTTCTTAAATTACTATCAAACATTACTGCTGGGTCAACTGGATGACATCACTCTTTTTTACCTGCCCTCAGTTCCCAGGCTAACAGAAACTTAACAAAACTTAACATTTCTCTGTGAAAGAATATTTCTCTCTCAGATGTTTGCTCAAAACTGGAAGTAGTAAAACAATTAAGTACTTTTACATTTTAGACCTAGTAATTACTTCTCTGCAAGACAATAGAAAGAAACCTCTAGCTGTAGACTTCCTGTCTCCTTCAGTGAAACTGAGAGATAAGCGATTTGTTTTACTATTGTGTTTATTATCTTAGAGTTTGCAAGTTAACTCTGTTCTTTTCCTGTAGGGTACACTGTGGTTACATTCTTGAAGCTCAGTACATAACATACAGTTCAACACACACTTTTGCATCAGTAGTTTAATATACACATAACATATAGTTCTCTTAAATTAGTAAGATAAGCCTATGGATCATATCAATATTCACAAATGACATATGATTATTTATAAAATTCCAGACAGCTGGGCTGGCAGTCTCACAGGCTGTTATGTCTGATGTGTGAAAAAAACTAGAGGAAACAATCTCTGCATTCCTAGACATGTAAATCCCAAAGTGCCTTTGTATTGGTTCTGGACTCCTAACTGCACTAGATTCACATCCATAACTATTTGAAGTAATCTGGGTGCTGATAACAATGTCTGAAAAGGCAGGATTAACGGCAGCATTTGTATGAAAGAGCTTGTCTGAACAAAATGCTTAAAATAAAGTTCCACAGTTCAAATCAGAGTAATTCAAGATGCTTACAAAGTAAAATTATTGTTTGTCCCAGTCCCCTTTAATAAACACAGCACACCGAATAATGTCTGACAAACTTTAAGCTTTCATAAACATAACTTTGTTAAATATTTATTAAAATACAACTGAAGCATAGTATAGCTGATATTAATCACAGCATAAACATCCATGTAATGTTAACCAGGACAGCGTGACGTCGCTCATCCTGACCCAGTAAGCAGTGCCCATACTTCCACTCACTCACTTTACTTATGAAGCAGCGTCCCATCACTCACTTCCTTTACCACTTATTGAATTAAAATTATAACCAAATAAGCAGTGTCCTTACCTCTGCTTGCTTATTTTACTTATGAAGCAACATCCCATTGCTCACTTCCTTAACCACTTACTGAATTAAGCGTGCAACCAAATAAACAGTGTCCTTACCTCCACTCGTTTATTTTACTTATGAAGCAGCATCCAACTGCTCACTTTCCTTTCCCAACTCATTGAAATGAACAGCCAACAACAGAGGGAGAACAGAAGAGGGAAAGCCTGCCCCTCTTCTCCACCCTAACCACAATCCCCACTATTCCACCAAAAAAGGGGAGGGAAGGCGGGTAGCAAGTTCATGCCAAAATGTGATTACTTATGCAATTACACTTGCATAAACCCCTTAAACCCCTCACTACCCTTAACTTATTTCATTCCAGTCATTCCCATTTAACCCTTCCATCCCCCTACCCTCTTAATTCCCACTACTATGTTTATCTAACTCCCTCTGAAGACATCCCCTGGGCAAAACTGTTACCAAACCTCATTTGTCATGGTCCCCTTCAATAAACACATCACACCGAATGAAGTTTGATGACCTTTGTTAAGCTTCTATAAACATAACTTTGTTAAATATTTATAAAAATACAGCTGAAGCATAGCATAGTTGATATTAATCACAGCATAAGCATCCATGTGATGTTAATCAGGACAGTGTGACCTCATTCATCCTGACCCAGTAAGTAGTGTCCATAGCTCCACTCGCTTACTTTACTTATGAAGCAGCGTCCCATCACTCACTTCATTTACCACTTACTGAATTACACATCCAACCAAATAAGCAGCATCCTTACCTCCGCTCACTTATTTTAGTTATGAAGCAGTGAACATCCAACATCAGAGGGGGAACAGAAAAGGGCAAGCCTGCCCCTCTTCTCCACCCACCAGCCTGACCAGTCTGTTCCCCTTCTCTCCGACTAAACTTCCAACAACCTAACTGCCCATTAAAAGGTCTTAAGCCAAACATCATTCAGTGTACTCCATACTCTCTAACCAAACTGGATCCATGTTATCACCTCTCAAAGCCCAGTCACATAGATAGCCAAAGTAGCAGACTGCAGAAACATCTGAAAGTAAAGCACCGATCCTCTCCAATGCTAAAGAACAAACCATAGCTTCATAATCTTGCATAACCTCTGTATATTAGCTCAATTCTCACTTCCCAAACCACTAATATTATCTTTGCAATGTTTCCCAAGTCATTACCTGCTAAATGTACCAGCAAATACCAAACCCATGTCATGCAAAACCATGCAAGAACAACTGCACATCATGTCTAACTGCAGGCCCGTTTTACTGCCCAATGTACATAGTAAAGTCCAAAATGAAATTTCCTTTCCAAATCAATATAATAGCAATCCCACCATCACTCCAACTACATGATATAGACAAGAAGACCTTTAATGACATCATAACATTTGCTGACTACCAAGCCACTCTCCAAATGACTTCAATACATCCATAACCGAAAATACCACATGACCTGTAGGGAAATAAGCCTTCCTTACCAAATCCAACCCTCACAACACAAACATCTTGACATTAGCCAATGTCTGTCAATCTTCACACTATAAAACCTACCCCAAACCTTCAAACCAATGAACCACTGCCCAGGATTAACTTCATCTCCCTCGTCATCCGTGTAACTATACTACTCACAGCTAACTCCTCCTTGACCAACTGAACTGCCTTACCTTGTTCCCAAACCCAACAAATAATTAAATCTTTCCAATCAAATTCCTCCCCAGAGGCAGCTGCAACACAAATGTAACCAATGTGGCAATACCCTACCCAACAAGCCAGAAACCAATCCCCGCATATTATGCCCTCCACCCTAACACATCCTGCTACATTTGTCAACAAACGCAATTCCCCATGAACAACCTTAACCATATGCTCAAAGGCCATCCCTCCGAAATGCGCTATAAGACACCACAATGGTAAAGCAGTACACCAAGTTATAAACTCTCCCCAAAGACTACCTGAGTAGACTGGCCGACATGCAACTCTGGTAGCCCAAGGAGCTGAACAGCCCTACTCCTCCGCTTGTCTGCAACCTACCCTTCAAAGATTACTTCCCATGTGTTACATTTGCATCTGGTAAAAAAAATAAATAAATAATTAAAATTTAAACATGGCCTACATGTACAAGGAATCCCAAAATAATACCTTGTTTAAGCCCTCTAACTTCTGTGTAGCCAACAAGAGACACAGTTCCTCACATATCCCCAAAACACCAGCAGACCTGAAATGCTCCATCACTACCTACTCTTAATGGTCCTACATATACTGAACCACCTCCTATCATCCTACTGAACAAGTTAAGTGGTACACCTGGTACTTACTCTAAAGACCATAACCTGGTATGCAACATTAGCAGAACCTGCTTGAAGGGCAGATTTGTAACCCATAAGATACCCTCCTTTGGAACAAACTCCACTTCAGGTCAAACAGAACACTTCCTTAGCCCTCTTCAACACAATTCAAACAACTGGATGGGTAGTCATAAATTCCCCACAGTGGTTCAATCCATATCCCTCTTGGACAAGGGTAACAGGTGCTGCCCATGGAAATAAGGGTTGAACTTGGCTAGACTGTATGAGCCTAAGAGCCATTAACCTACTAACTTCTTATGATCCTGTGATTGTTGTATCTCCACCCCACAAGTGGGAACCCCATACTCTCCAGAAACAACCAGCAACCCTGCTTTACCCTGCCCCCAACATACCTCTTCCTCACTTGCCCCTGCACTAACCCAACTGCACCAACTCTGGTGTGCCTTAATGAGTAACTAACAAAGTAAGATAACCTGCAACTTTATTGCTCACCACCGCAGCAACCAAACCTCCAACCCAGCAGAGTCCATTGCCTTTCAAATCCACATCCTTAGGCCACAGATTTCCACACTCTTCACTCCCCTATCTATGACCTTATTGTGCACCACTCTAGAAACCATGACATCCACTGTAACAGCCTCCATTGCCTTTCCAGCCTGCTTCCTTCAGGTCACTGACTGATGCCCATGCTGTGGTTCCCACCTACAAAAGAAAGTAAAACTGTAAACTCTTAGCATACACGTAACCAACTTCTTATTGACTGATTAAGCACTGACAGGGCCCACCCTGTTAACCAACTGCACAGCCGCTACACTGGCCCACAACCCCCTTCCCCAAGAGAGTGCACCTTAGCTCCACTGATAATAATCACTCTGCTCACACCTTACCCTGTTTATTAAACCCCACATCTGTGACTCTGAAATCCTACTCCCAGGGTTTCAAGCCCTCAGATATGACCACTTAATCAGGAAAGGTGAAGGAGTAGCCTTAATCTACTCCAACCTTCTCTCCATCATTCCTTTCCCAAATCCCATTCCTCAGTTTTATAACGCAGAGCTAGTAATTGGATTACTAAAAATGAATAACCATAAAAGCCTTTGTATCATGGCCCTTTACATCCCACCCGGAAACAATACCACAACCCTCAAAGAAATCCTTCTATGGGCCTCATCTAATATTAAGTTTGAGACCTACATACTAGGCAATGTAAATATAGACTGGAACAAAATTAATAACCCTAATCCCACCCTATCTATCAATCTATTCAACTTTACTCAAGTAACCAACTCCATTACTAGACCCAACAAAACTAATCCCCCAGATTCCACACTTGAATGGATCCTAGTCACCCATCCAAATAAAATCTCTAACTCTGGCACTATTCCTGACTCCATTAGTGACCACCTCCCAGCTTTCATCCACCGAGCAACCTACTCCACTTCTCACCTACACCAATATATTCACACATGAAACCTTACAAACTTTGACCCCATCTTTCTCTAACTCCCTCAAACAAATAAACTGGAATGCTCTAAAAACTCTCCCTCTAGACAAGCCGTAGAATTTTTTTTAAGTCCACCTTCTTAAATGCCCTAAACTCCCTAGCTCCAGCAAGAACAAAAAGAATAAAAAACAATACCGCCCCATGGCTAACTAAGATACCAAATGACTTATGCAACAAAGAGACAAATCCTGGAAACTTTACCACATCAACAAACTCCCTGAAACTCTTCTTAAATATAAACAACTCTGAAACCTTGCTAAAAAACAAATTATCAAAGAAAAAAAATCCTACTATATTAAACTCCAAAAACCCCAAACAGTTCTGGAACTCAATTAACTCACTTCTCAACCCACGTACCAAAAACAACCCCTGCCCTGATACCAGCAAATCTGATCTAGAAATAGCCTCTCTTTTCAACTCCTTCTTTATCAACTCAGTTGCAGAACTAACCAAGACCTTCCCAAACAACAATCCTTCCCCTCATCTCAACCCCTCTACCCTGGCTTCCACCCTATCCACTGTCCCTAACCCTCCTCCCATATTTGAGCTGAAATCCATCTCTACCTCCTACATAAAAAAAACTACTCTCCAAACTAAAACCTTGCTCTAATGCCCCTTAAAACATCCCATCTTTCTATCTTAAGACTGCCGCAGATGGAATTGCCCTCCCCATTAGTATCCTGATCAATAGATCCATACAGGAATCCTATGTCCCCAAACTATGGCAAGCAGCCTTTATTCTACCTCTCCACAAGGGTGGCAAAAACAATAATATCTCAAACTTCCGCCCCATAGCTATCCTCTCCCCAATCTCAAAGATCTTGGAAAAATGCATCCATCTCCAACTTATGCCTTTCCTAATACAAAGGCAACTTATCACTCCAATCCAACAGGGCTTCCAACCTGGCCATAGCACAATAACCACTCCTCTCTCTTTCTTAGATACAGTCAACCAAGCCCATGATTCTGGGGAAATAGTATCAACAGTTCTACTAGATCTTTCCAAGGCATTTGACACTGTTTCCCACACCCATCTCCTCAGCCACCTTTCTAACCTTAATCTCTCCCAAAATACCCTATCCTGGTTCTCAACTTACCTGTCTGATAGATCTCAGGCTGTGAAATGGAAAAAATACACCTCATCTTTTCTACCTACCCCCACTGGTGTACCCCAAGGATCCATTCTTGGTCCAATGCTGTTCAATATCTTTATCAATGACTTCCACTCTGCCATACCTAACACCAAAATCCTACAATATGCAGATGACTCAACTTTAGTCTGCTCTGCCTCTAACCTCCCCGAGCTCCAAACAAAGACATAAATTGCCTTCTGTACCACTGAGACCTGGATGTTTCAAAACCACCTTTCTCTAAATGCTAACAAATCCAAAATATTGCTATTCTCTCCCTCAAAATCCTTCCCTCTTGATAAAAGCTCCTTCCTAATTATCAGCCACAACAACTCTCCCACAGAGGTCATTCTCTTCACTAAATTACTTGGAGTAACTATAGAGGAACACCTAAAATTCGATATCAACATACAGCAAAACATAAAAAAAAACTTGGCATGCTATACAGAAACAACCCCTTCCTCTCTCCTTCTACTAGACAAACTCTCGCCACTACCTATCTACTTCCCTCCCTAATGTACAGCACGCTCCTTTAATAACCAGCCTATCTTCCTCTATCTCTTCCAAACTTGAAAACTGTTATAATAAAATTTCCAAATTCGCCTCCAAAGCCAAATATTCCTCCCATCATTGTATTGCCCTCCATTTGTTAAACTGGCTAGAACTCCCCAACTATCTAGACTACCTACAACTTACTACAGCCCACATGCTAATATTCCAGTCCACTAAATGCCCTTCACTGACCAATATCCTACCACCACATACCCCAAATAGAACTCTCAGATCAGAACACCAAAATGTTATCACTGTCCACAAACATAAGCGTCCTGCTGGACAACTTCTACTATCAGTTTCCTTAGCCAAAAAATGGAATTCTCTTCGCCCTTCATTAAGGACTTCAGAAAACACTGAAAACTTTAAATCTCTGCTCCATTCTTACCTCTCTTCTAATTGGAAATGCAACTGTATTCGCCTCTCCTAGCCTACTCTACCTTCACTCCATCTGGAATTTCTAAATACATGGGCTCACACTGAATGTTTGCTAATACAACGATACTGCTACCAATGTATAGAGTTTTTTCTCTTTTCTCTTTGAAATGAACATATACTTTACATCCTCAAAATAAATATGTTAGGTAACCATTGTACATTATATGTCACCAATTTGAAATGTATTTGTATTTTGTAACTGTTTTTATTATACTTTCTTGTATCTTTAATTAAATTATGTATTGTGGAGCTTTTCTCCCAGGGCCTCCACTGAAAATGGGCTCTCTGAGCCCAGTGTACCTCCCCAGTCATCAAACTGGAAATAAATAATAAATTAATTAATTAATCTAGCTATCAGGTCTGTGAACTCCACACTGAAAAAACTGCAAAGTTGAAGAATGGACTTAAAATATGAAGTAAACTTCTGTCCATTCTACCACTTCTGGACAACACCTATGACCGTGTACTGCACTAGCCATAAAAGTGCACAGAAACCATACCTCTCAACCTCTTACAGCAAAACAGTGAACAAAGGTATAAATAAGAGTAGAACAAAAGCTCAAAAGCAAAGTGGAGTCAAGTCCCAGCAACCACCACCCCATCCGAAAAATATTGTAATAAAAGTTTCAGACACTAACGTTACAGGAACCTTGGCATAGGGTTCATAAATTAGCACTGAGCTAATTGGGCCATTTTAAGCCTAACCAGTTCAGCTGTGTTACAATGAAACCCTGCACCTTGTGTCTGAAAGGCAATCATCTTAACCATGATATGATGCTACCCCTGGCAAAATAAACCCTTATGCCAACTGTTTTTAATAGAGGACGCAAAACAATCCCCTACATGGACGGGATGGTGTAATACAAATATCCTACCATGTCTGTAATTACTTGCTAACCTCAAACTTAAAACAATCTTATGACACATGGACCAAATCAATATTAGTATTTAAGTGACCGAAATCCTAAATAATTTTCCCCAGAAACCACAAATTTTAAGAAGAACAGACAAAACTTATGAAGCAAGTCTGAACATTCTAAAAAATCTCCACAGCATATATATATATATATATATATATATATATATATATATATATATATATATATATATATATACATATACTGTGTATCTCTTGCAAATGATTCATTTCCTGGGTAAACATGAATTCTATGACCAGCACAAAGTGGTGCTTGTGGAAGTGTGGGGATCTATTCTTATCACATGGCATGTGTAACTTGGCGGTTCAGGCCAACTTGTCAACACGTCTAGCCCATTAACAAACTCATTAGACTACCTAATTTACCAGTGCAGAGACCGAAAGGGAACAACCTCACGCTACATCCCATATTTAGTTTTGTCGCTTGGCCCCCAAACTCCTGCATTCATTGACCACGCTGGGGATGAGAACTCCCATGCATAATTCATTGCCACCATGAGAAAACATGCCAAAGACTCCAGGAAAGCCCACAAGAAACACTCAAGCAAATCTCCTCCAACCACTCAACTAAGACCCAGGAATCTTAGCACACTTCAACAAAAAACAAAATAACAAATATGGGGATAAAACACCTCTTTCCCCCACTAAAAGAAACACAGGTAAGCAGTATATCCAAGTCTGCAAATGCAACAAGCAATTTCAACATTCACTTAAATGTGCAGGTAAAAATGGGCAAACAACCAGTAAGCCAAACAGCCTTTTCAAGTTTTAATGATGCAACTAGCTCCCTCACTATGACCGCTGAGTTCAATCAGAGCAAACAATCACAGAAAACACAAACAAAAAAAACACGCGAGCACTGAAATGTCGACTCAACAACGGATGTTACTTCAGAGATGCACCTCTTTTACATCCCTGATTAAGATACCTCAGACATTTATATATAACTTGCGATGAATTTTCTGAAGGGGTATGAAGTCTAAAATGCAAATGTCAGTCATTTCTCACTTCCATAAGGTGCAATTATCCAGAAAACCATTAGCCAGAAAACTGCCATTTTTTGAAAACTAGACCAACCTTATGAACCAATGTGCCCGAGAGTCGCAAACCCCCCCTCCCCCTCTCCAGCTGGTAAGGCTTCACGCGCATATACAGCTCCTGCCCTTCAGGTGCAACTCCATCCTTCTGTGGTCAAAAACAGCTGAGTGATATACCTATCCCCCACATATCATGCCACGATAATGGCTGTAACAGTCCCCACCCCCTCTACACTAATGCACCTGCTCCTTGCCCGCTGAGCGCAGGGGCTTTGCAGACCACAAAAAGACACAGTGCTAGCTG
Source organism: Protopterus annectens (assembly GCF_019279795.1). Classification (NCBI taxonomy): domain Eukaryota; kingdom Metazoa; phylum Chordata; order Ceratodontiformes; family Protopteridae; genus Protopterus; species Protopterus annectens. The sequence goes on from NC_056748.1 coordinate 656,260,700, forward strand.
CAAGCTACCAATGAGACAAAAAGTAAAATAAACAGCAAATGAACCCAGGTGGCAAGTGGTGACAGAAAGATACCAGAAAGCTGCAACAAATCTAATGAACATACAGCACTGCCACTCACCGAGAGAGACCACAACCAACAACGGAGATGAAAATGAACCTCAACCATCAATGAAAATAAAACAACTAAAGTAAGCACAAAATGAAGACCAGATGTCAGGGGTGACCACAAAATACCCAAGGGTACGAACATCACATAACGAGCATTCAGCACACCGAAACAGACCACAAGTCAGGCCGTAGATTATGCATGCTAAACTCCCAATGAATGAAAGAAACAATCTTCAGCACCATAAAACAACAAAAATGATCTAAAAAATAACACTTAAAAAACGTTATTCTTTAAAACACTAAGGTATGTCCTGGTAAGTGCTTTCATTCCTAAATATACACGGAACTTCATCAGTTTTATCAGTGAAGTTAATATGGTAGAGTATACAGCCTATAATCTTCAACAACACAAAATACCCCCCCCCCCCCATGCCTCTCAACATAAAAATTCAGTGACCACCTGCCCTAAAAACACAATCTATTCCACTAACACCCTTACTGTATGAACCACTACCTGCACCACCACCAGGCCAACAAAACTCATAGAACCACCATTTCTCATTGCAATTAGGCATAATGTAAGGAATCAGAATAAGGCTACACTCCCGCTCCTTGGGGCTCAGCTTTCCACAACCTATGGCTTGTCTACCTTAACTAGCCACAATGGAGCAGAAAAAAAAATTTAGATATGAATAAACCACCCACTCATTACTACCATCCCACTACTATTAACAGCGCAGCCTACCTCTTCTCTGAAATACCTAAAGAACTTGCCTTAGCAAGTTCACTCCAAAATGTGATTCCTTACCCAGTTACACTTGCATAAACCCCTTATGCCACTCCCTACCCTTACCTCATTTCCTTCCAAACATCCCTCACTCTCATTTAACCCTTTCATCCCCCCACCCTCTTAATTCCCACTACTATGTTTATCTAACCCCCTCTGAAGATGTCCCTGGACAAACTGGTTTGTTACCAAACCTCATTTGTATCTCATCCCTCAGCCACAAATCATCTGGCTAAGAGATTTTTTCAAGCATTCAAGCAAACAACAAAAGCCACAAGTTCAAATGGAATACCTCTGCAACATAAGGTATGTCAATTTCTTTTCATTTACTACTACAATGCACACACAATTTAGAAATACTACAGTTTCAATGTTAATTCTGAACAGAAATTTGCATTCCAGATAAAACTTAAAGATCACAAAAATACATAAAACACAGATTCAGTTTTATCAATGGTTAGAAAGTGCTGACAACAGTATATACAGCTGTCAAATGACAAGTCAGCCAAACTGTTTCAATGGACTGGGGTTTAAAGAAATAGTCTTGATAATGGGCATGATACCTACAGAAGTCATGCAAAACAATTACAAAAGTGTTCAAAATAGATCACCTACAGTTAATTGAAAGGCAGCAGAGTTTTGAAGACCTCCCTAATGAGCAAGACAAGTGATAACTCCCTCCTTCCAACCACTGACAGTGAAAACTGCCAGCCAAAGTCAGTGGCAAAAGCAAATGTGTGACCAAATGTTTCACATCAGTATATGTGATCACAAGCATTTCCACAGAGAAATTAATGGCCTGGTACAAATCCAAAATGGAATGACAGAAAAGACCTTTCCATGGAGACAGATGGATTGCAAAATTCACTGTACACCATCAAGTCTGAAACCTGATGTCATAACATCAGCAACAAGTCACACTCTGAATGTCACTGTTCCATGCCCAGGAACTGCAAAAACAGTCTCCTAAGTGCCTAACAAGCCACGACTGTCATTTTCTGGCAGATCCAGAGATATATGTTAAATAAAAGGGGAAAGCACAAGTGTTATTGAAATGAGTATTATTATTATTATCTGACCTGTTCCCCCTTTCCCACACATATACCTATAATGTCCTACTGGCACTCATGGAATGGAAAAGAGCACCTGCCAATCCGCAATTAAGACAATGGCTGCCTGCATGTCCCCAGCCTCCAACAAAGATTAAATGTACAGAATACATAAGTGTGTCCCTCCCCTCCCCAAGGACTGAAATGGCCATCCTTCACTTCCCAGTACCCTAGTACCTTAAGCACCTGAGATGCTAATCAAACCCAGATCAGCTGGGCCATAGTGTAGGCTTTATCCCTCTATACCATAGCATAGACGACAGTGAATATGTGCAGCTGAAATTTTACATACACATATGTATGTGTGTGTAGAGATATACATAGATATAATATATATATATATATATATATATATATATATATATATATATATAGATAAATATAGATATATAAATATATATTATACATATATATATATACATATATATATATATATATATATATATATATATATATATAAATATACAGATATATAAATATACAGATATGGGTCCCCTTCTGAAAATATCGAAGCCTGACTTCCGTGAACAGTCACATCACTGAAGATGATGCACGGAAAAGGAACTACTTGGCCCGCATGGAGGCATTTGCCTTTTTCCTCACTATAGTGTGATCTCAGAGTTGGTATATTTAGCTAGGTGGGGGGGTGAAGCCCCCAATTTGGTGGGTTTTAATCATTTTGTTGAATGTATGTTGCCTTGGTGGCCAAGTGGTTACTTACCTGGTGAACAACTTCGAGGAAGTGAAGCTTTGATATTTACATTTCAATGATGTGGGTTTCTCTGATATGAAACTTCGATATTCTGAAGGGGACCCATATATGTATATGTATATATATATGTATATATATATATATATATATATATATATATATATACACACACACACACACACACACACACACACACACACACACACACACACACATACATGTGTGTGTGTGCGCGCGAGCACATTTAAATATGTGTGTGTGTGTATATATCATCAAACACCGATGATTCAGAATGCTGAAAATCAAGAGAGATCACACAACAGCAGGGTATGATCAAATTCCTTTGCACTGCTGCGCCACAATTCTATACAAAACGCTGACGGCAAAACCTCCATTGAAAACAGTGTTCACTGTTATGAGTGTACACTGTTATTTACATCCTAAAATACAATTCGCTAATATGAGCGTTTAATGTTTCAGACTGTAACCACACACACACACATATATCTATATCTATCTATATATATATATATATATATATATATATATATATATACACACACACACATATATATATATATATTATATATATATATATTTATGCATACATATACATACACACACATATTTACATACAGTAGAAGTCTTTCCTCATGTGATTGTGATCAGCTCAGAGTAAATTGATCACAATCCATCAAAACTCAATTCATTGAATGCAAAAGGCAAGGGGACATGGGCTTTCCTTCTGCCCATGTTAAAACCTGCTTTTGAGACTCACTGACTTTTGCTGAATTGTGACAGACATTGCATGCATCCATCACAATCATTGTATAATGTAAAAGTTTACAATGTAACCAATTTCCCTGTTCTCTTATTGTGCTTTTACTGTAATTTTATCTTCACTACATGATAACTCTACATGGTCAATTTTTCTGTGCTCAAATACTATTGTTTATGCAACTGGATGTTACTGGAGCTTTTCTACCTGGGCATCCTCTGAAAATGGAAACTTTTGACCCATTCAAACTTACCCAGTAAACACATGTCAAATAAAATAATAATAATAAAAAAAAAAATTATGAAGCGGTACCTGTACCTAGAATTATCCAATATTGTAAAATATGTACATTGTGAATACTGTATCAGTACCGCTGCCTAGGATGACAATTAGAAAGGGAGGGAGTGTTGTGGATGCATGTTGAAGCAAATACATTCATGCTCGGGAGTGCCATTCTATTCTTGTAGTATGTAAGGAAATAGTTAATGTGTAGCAGTACTGATTCCATACAAAAAAAAGTGTTTACATATCAGAAGGCCCATAGAAATATTTGGCCTTTTTAGTTAAGTTCTACATAACTTACCAAATACAAAATATTGTCAGAGGTGAGAAAGACTAAATTTCAGGCAGGAAGAAGCAGGGAGGCTTAAGAGAAGTAGAAAACAACTGTAAACCATACAAAGGTAAATGTAGAGTATTTAATTCAGGATGGTACTAATTAGGGAGACAAAGTTTCCAAAAAAATAATACTTACATGCAAAATATTTCATGATGAATTCTACATATAAGCTTCCAAAAAAAAGTAAAACATAGACGAGCCGTGGTCTTTGCCGAGTCCTTTAGTGTTACGGCAAGCTGATCTGCAACTGCTTGTGTCATCTAATTGGATAATCAGTTACAAGGAACACACAAGAGCTATATATCATCACTGACAGCATCAAACTGCACAAAAATGCATCAGACTGCCCCATTAAGCAGAGCTCAGAGGACTTAGCTGTAGTACTCAGGCCAGCGAGTTTTAACTGAATACAAGTGAAAAACTGTTCTTTGAAAAGCACAGCTGCAGTAATAAATGCAGCAAGCAATGTCATATTGTATCTCTCTTCAGACAGTGCTCTAACATGTGTATATACCCTTCAGAAGGTTATCTGATCTGATAAAATCCGGTCAGACACCAATACAAAAGAGGGACATATATGTGATTATAGTTTTTCAAGATGATTATTAAGAAAGACAATGTATTTTACAATGAAAAGAACAAAGTACTAATTAAGTACAAGGACAACTGTACAGTTATGAAGGTGGAACAAATGGAAATTATTATTATCGTTGTTGTTGCTTACTTTTCCTGAAGAAGTTAAGCAGTTATCCACTTACTGGGACTTATTTTCAGAGGAATCTGAAAACAATATTTATAAACATGGGGAAACTTTGCTTAGAAAAGCTGAGAAACTCCCCTAATGTGGAAAACAAAAGGATGCAAAAGACAACAGAGAAAAGAGATAGAATTGTGTGCCTATATTACTGTATTTTTTCTGGAAATAAAGATGTCAAGAATTGTTATATAATAACAATGGCAAGTAGGAGAAGTGATAAGGAAAATTAATTTTTTCAGTGGTAGAAATGGAGGTTAAACAGATGGATTATTTACGTGTGTTAAAATGAGCAAGAAAAATAAAAAACATTAATTTGATGTAGCTATATTAATGCACCTTTTCTATAAAATAAAGAGTGCTTAATTTTGTTAATAAATACCACAGATTCTTTAACATCCACTGAAGTTATCACCAACTCAGGAAAAGGGGACCTCACTTTAACTTATAAGAAGAAGAATACAACTATGTAAGTGAGAACATGACTAACTTTGCCCTGATCCATTGGTGAAGTAGCTCAGAATTTACCAAGTATCACTTTTTATGCAGGCACACAGAAGAAATGTTTACATAATGAATAAATGGAAAATTTACACCAAAATGAAAACCTACTAAAATGGAAGCTTAACTACCCATCACAGTTAATCCAAACATGTTGTTGTATAAAGCAAAATTTTCATTACATACAACAGAGACAACATTTTGAAACCTGCAACAGAGTACTCCCATAATCACAGAAAGAAGCAAATACAGTCTACACCCAGTTCAACAGGAGTTACATTATAAGACATTACACCTACCAGGCTATTGTTTTGGTCATCAACCAAATAACAGAAGTTTTCTGCTATTAGCTTACTTGGGCGGCCGCGGTGGTGTAGCGGTTAGTGTTGCCACCTCACAGGAGAGCTTCTCCAGTTTGATCCTCGGCTGGGGTGACTTCTGTGCGGAGTCTGCATGTCCTCCCTGTGGTCACGTGACTTTCCTCTAGTTGCGCTGGTTTCCTCCCACATCCCAAAGACATGTTGTAGGTGGACTGGACACTCTAAATTGGCCCTATGCGCGAGTGTGTGTGGGTGTGTGCCTTCTGTGGAAGGTTGGTCGCTGGGCTGGCAACTCGACACCATAAAACTCTACTGCCAATCATGAGCGGACAGGTGATCCACTGTGGCAACCCCTAACCGAGAAAAGCCGAAAGAAGAAGAAGATGACAGCTATTAGCTTACTTCTGGATGTGTACTACTAAAATCTAGAGGATGCTTCATCTGGGGAGACATATGTTATATTCTCTTGAACTCCACTCTCATTTGTTTGTTTGTTTTCTTCACAGATTTACTTGAAGGAATGCTAAAGCCAGAGTGTCAGCATAATAAAAATACAGAGTGCAAAACAAAACCACAGACTCAATTATATTTTGGACAAGTACATTACATATAAAAACTTTTTTTTTCACATAGTCATAAATGAGCTCAGCTTCTCTACTACACCTTCTAATGTAAGAAAATGCTTAACACTTATGGTACTGGAAATTCTCAGAAAAGCAAAATACAATATAAAAGTTCCCCTTTCTGGTTCTAGGAGCAACTAGGGGAATATATTGTTTCCTCCAGCAAATGTTAGCATAACATTCTAAAGAACTGCATTTCAGGAAAAAAACACATCACCTGTACCTGAGAGAAAGCTATTCCCAAAGGTATAGAGATGCAAAGCTCATAATGGCATTAACAATTTTCAAAATTATTAGCCATTCCCTTGCTCTTAACCAGTTTCTCCTCAGTTAATCAACTTCTCAAGCAAGTGCACAACTAGCTATCCTCTTCATAGCCATGTGAATTTCTATGCCTAAAGACAATTCCCTGGATTCAGCAAGCCCGGAAGGGTGTGCAGGAATAGTGCAGGAGCTCCTGGAGGCAATATGGCCAGTGTGCGATCCAGGAATAAGCTGCGGGGACATGCACGAGCGCTCCTGCACTATTCCTGCATGGACACAGCTCCTGTATGCAAATTACTCCATTTGCAGGTGAAAACCATGCAAATGAGGTGAATTTGTGATCCAGGAAGCTGTCAGCCGGCCGTGCAGGACTAGTGTAGTGTGCAGAAATGTACTCGGTTAGTAACCAAGTACATTTCTGCAAACTACAAAACGGAGCCAAGACAGCTCCAAATAAAGGGTGTATATTAAGTGGAAACCATGCCAATGGCCAAATATATGGCCATTGGCATGGAAAACAGTTGCAAAAATAAAAAAAAATTACTTTTATTTTTTTTTAACCAATTTCAGCAGTTTAACTACAGGGCAGCGGCGCACAAATGGGATCGGTTCACATACCCAACAACAGTCTCAGCCAGCAGGACAGGTGTAGACAAACACAAACAAAGACTGTGCTAAGGCCTCTGATTGATGGCTATGGGTAACTTCCCCCCCAGGCCTACACAGCCAGACTACAACAGGTCAGGCAGTGGGACATTAGTTCTGAAGGGTAAGAAGTGAGAAACTGAAATGTAGGTCAATTAAATCTAAGACCTGTAGTACACTGATATGCCTCTAGTTGGCATGACAGGTTAGAATACAACATGAAATGGAGTACCTGACATACCAGTACAGTCATAGCAAATGTGTACAAGTATCAGGTGTGCCTCCCCCCAATCCTATGTAGAAATGTAGTAACATGTATGTGTAGATATAATAACAGTGGAGCACAGATTACCTGAGCTGGCCAAGGTAGCAGGATAGATTGTAGCATGTGTACAATATGCAGGTCTGCATATGTTAGGTTGGTGTGTGCTGTATATTGTGTGAGAGTGGTCATTCTGTCAGTCCACCCATGGGGAGGTTTGTCCTGGTGGCCATTGCCCAGTACTGCCGATGACAGGGCCAAGTCCTTATAAGTGCAGTGCCAAACACAATGCTTCCCAGTATAACACATTCTAGCAGTAAGCCACTGTAAATGTTTGGAACTAATATGTGTCATCTTCTGAAAGATGGATATGGCATGACTGTCATCCCAGATATACAAGCAGTACACAGGGGGAAGTACCCCAAACAGACAGTGAATATATGTAACTGTCAAATGGACACACCATTGGAATTGTACATACAGGTTTTCAGCACATTATCTGGGCTTGTAGTAGGGAATACCGATGTCATCTGGACAACACAGGCAGACCACGAAGGTCATGGGAATGATGCATATCTGTGAGTCAGATGTAAGTAGTGTCCATAGCACACATTCACCCAGCCCACCCAACCACCACCCACAGGTGCCTCTCGGGTCATATCCCTGCTGTTGGGAATGAGCACAATATGACCTCCACCTGTGTATGGCAATAGCAAAAGAATGCAGCATGGAGAGCAGGAGTCCCATGCAGGTGTGTCCCTAGCTGTAAGCAGCACCCTGCCAGCATTCACACCACTGGATCAATACTACCAGAAAGTACTGACATAAACACCAAGCACACCTACCCTGTCACCCCAGGGGAATATACTGTATTGCAGTCTGGGACTGTAGGACTGACAGAATGCAATGGGCTGCTACAGCTGCCCTGCATCACTACCAAATGGCCTACTGTTCTCTGCTAAAGGCCTGTGTCTCACCCGTACTGCCAATGTATGTTATGTCATGGACTCCCAAATAACAACATAACACAGTCCACAGAACCCATATGCAAGGCCATGTGGACAAATCACAGTAAGATGTCCACCATGTCCTACTGCATGAACTGTGGACCAACACCAATTTACTGCTGTGATGAGGTGATAACTATAGGGAAAATATCAGAGAATGTTCACATAATGTATGGAAGAGGATAGAATAATAGAGGGGGAGGGGGTGGGAGCATGTGAAGTCCAAAACTCAGCCATGTGCACATACTATACCTGGCTGCAAACACAAGAAAGGGTGGCTACAAACCTGCGCGTAAACCGCAGTGTGTAGGGGTAATGTCCAGAATTATGACCCCTGCCTCTGGGTAACCTGTGTGAATCTGTACAGCTGTGAGGTATTGCCACAACAAGATATGGCCATACTGTCACGTCGATGGATGTACAAGTATGGGATCCTCTGCCACCACTGTACCAAGGTGTTGAGCCAGTTACACAGACCCAACAGCAAGTGTCTGCAGCTCCCCCTCCAGAATGGCATGAGTGTGCTAGAATATGTAGGCGTTTGACCACAATACTGGACACAGCTGCATTCACCCTGTGTTTCCCAGGACATCACTGCAAGCAAATATGTCTACCTGACAGTACATGATGACATAAAATATCACAGTGTACAACAGTACACATCTGAATACCTCTGCTAACATCAGGACCATGTAGCAGAAGCAGCACAGACACAACTACCTACAGTAACCCACTATCATTTGCCCAATTTGACCCCATATTGTCAACTGATCTACAGATATCCTGCAGAAACAGTTTGCTAGCTGTAGGTGTATAACAAAAAAGTCTGCACTGGAGTACAATCTACCTTGAATACATTCACACATCCAATACAGAAGGTCATACTGGGCATGCTCCCACACTTAGAGAAATGAAGGCTATGTCAGACAACAAAATACTGAAAGGTCAAAATGGGCATGCTCACACACGTACAGAAATGAAGCCCATATCTGGCAACAACAGTGGACCATACATATCTGACAGTCGCAGATGTTAGTGCATACACTCCTCAGTAAGCACCAGTCATGATTTGCACACACACTGGATAAGAATACACACATATATTCAAGGACAAAAGTACACATACATAGATGTGTGGAAGAGACTGACAGTGACAAAGAGCCATCCATCATGAGGCCTGTCCCATCCAGCAGACAGCCAATTGGCTAAAACCACATGATGTGTAAATGCCAATCACCATAGACATTTACCTCTGGAATCCCTGAGCATTATAGAGACTGTGGTGCTAGTGCTAACTGTGCAAAATGACTGTACAAGTCAGTAGTCATCTAGCAGTTTCATACACATACCTGTGGAATATAAACCTGTGTGCGCCTGAGTGTGGTGTGTCTGCCTCTAGATGAATGGGTTATGGCCCATGCGCACACACTCCCTCCACATTGCCCTACACCTTGAAGTACACCTTTGAGCATGTAGTAGCCCATTAATCTCTGTGGCACATCCTATAACTGCATAATGCTGTAATGTGATGTACTAGTTAGGTAGGAGTTCTAATCCCAGATGTGGCAACTGTGTGTGTGTGTGTGTGTGTGTGTGTGTGTGTGTGTGTGTGTGTGTGTGTGTGTGTGTGTGTGTGTGTGTAGGGATCAATGCTTTTTAGGCTAGTCACACTCACTACAATTTCAAATGCCCTACATTGGCATGCCTGTTGATATCATTGACTTTAAAATACACCTTTGGGGAGGGAGTAGCCCAGTAATCTCCATGGCACATCCTATAACTGTGTAATGCTGTAGCATGATAAACTAGTTAGGTAGGAGTTCTATTCCCAGACATGGCAAGTGCGGATGTTTGTGTGTGTTAGTTTGTCTGTGTAGGGAGCAATGCTTTTGAGGCCATTCACAGTCACTATAACCTCCAGTGCCCTTCTTTGGCAAGTCTGCTGATGTAATTCACTTTGAAATAAACCCTTGGGGAAGGAGTAGCCCAGTAATCTCCGTGGTGTGTCCTATAACTGCATAATGCTGTACTGTGATAAACTAGTTAGGTAGGAGTTCTATTCCCAGACATGGCAAGTGTGAAACTCTGTGTGTGTGTGTGTGTGTGTGTGTGTGTGTGTGTGTGTGTGTGTGTGTGTGTGTGTGTGTGTGTTTGGTAGTGTGCGTGTAGGGAGCAATTTTTTTTGGCCATTCACAGTCACTATGCACATCTACAAATGGAGAACATTGATAACTGTGTAGTAACAGAGACCTGATCCAAGCCTGCAGAGAGCAACCCTGCACTACCAGGTACAGTTCTCACCACACCTGTCAGCCACAAAACCAGGACCAAAACAATAAAGGTGGAGGAGTGCCCACATTCACCAAGGATATTCACACCACCAGGCTACTTGTCCAACAGAATGCGTCTGAAACACCCCCAGTGCAACTAACAGTAGGTTAGACTGCATTCCACATTGTATAGCTTGCTACAGATCCCCCACCATGCCCCATGATACCCACTACAGCCTATGAAATATACCGTGAAATATCATGATACATGCAAACACCCTAATACTGGGTGAGTTACACTACCCTGCCATTAACTGGGAAAACTATGTGTGTACCAACACGTGTTCCCAACAGTTCTTGGAAGTCATAATTCCCAATGTCCTAGATCGTGTAACCCATAGTCCCACCAGGGGCTCAAATATCCTAGACCTGGTCATTACCAACATGGGACATCAATGCGCCATACCTATGGTCACCCCACTGGTGGTCAGGTATGCTCATGAGCTAATCACCCTTAACATCAACATCCCACCTCACACCCCAGTAAGGACACCTCTGTAACACACATCTCCAAAGCCAATGTCATGCTACATATGTCAGACGTGACTAACATCATGACACCCATGCAGAAGGGAACTGAAAGGACAACTGTTGAATCATATATGAAGGCACTGTATGAGCACATCCACTCGTGCATGAATTGTGCCATCCAATAGTGAACCAAAATGCTCCCCATACAAGAAAAAGATGCCAATGTGGTGGCCCCCTGCCATACACATACTGTATAACAAAAGGAGAAACCCTTGCAGACATGGGGGACTTTCCAGGTTGCAAAATACTCCCTTACCAGCTACAGTAGAAGGCAGAGACCCCTCATAACATCCACCAAAGCTACTTACGAACATAATATAGCCAAAGATGCCAAAGACACCTGCAAGCCGTTCCATAGCTATGTGAGGAATCTAAATGGCAATGCTCAGAACTGCTGTTAGCTACAACAGGATGGTATTAATCTACTCCTGCCAGGGATATTGCCAATATCCTGGCAGATTGATTCAGTGCCAATTGCATCCCCCCCCCAACCCCCACAGGGCCTATCTCAACACAGATAGATTGCCATATGCCGGTAATAATGGCTACATAGGTAAAAACCACACTCTACAGAGCTGTGACAACAGCAGCCATGGGACCAGTCAATATCATGGACTGTGTACTACATGAGCTACAAACTGCACTTGCACCTCACCTATGTGCCATGTCTATTCATAGCCACACCTCAGGCTTCATGCCCACTGTGTGGCGCACAGCTACAGTTATCCCAGTCCACAAGGGGGATCCACCTTGGATTCTGCGAACTACAGCCCCAGCAATATGACGTACCTGCTCTGCAAGGCCATGGAATGTATTATCATGGAAATTAAAACAAAGGCATTAGCAACCTGCAAACACTGGACCCTAACCAGGTTTGGTTTGCGAAGGGCCAAGCATGTCACTTCAACCTGAATGACAACTGTTAATTGATCTCCAGAGCCATGGATGAGGGTAAGGTGGTTCACACAGCCTATCTGGACCTCACCAAGTCCTTCAAAACCATCCCCCAGTCTGGAATCATACATAAATGTATCATGCTGGCCATAAACCCCAATGTCACCTGATGGGCTGCCAACTGCTGTACTGACACAACCCACACTGTAAATGTAGTTGACACCAACCCAAGCCCCAGACAAGTGACAGTTGGAGTACCTTAGGGTTCAGTCCTGGCACCGCCCTTGTTCGGCATCTACTGCTCTGAAGTACAGTCCAACTGTAAGGGACACCGGCAAACAAAGGTCACAGATGACTGCACATTAGGAGCCAATATTAAATCCCCATATTGAATCCCCACATGATGTAGATATTCTACAGAAGGGCCTAACAGAAAGACATGCTTGGTGACTGAGCCATGGCCTCAAGATCAATGCCAAGAAATATATAGCTATCCCCAGTGGGAAGGGACATGTACCTGTGAAGTACCACAGAGGTGGCAGTACACTAAACACCTAAAGTTTGATAACAGACATAGCGACACAGGTGGACAGTGGTCTCACCTTTGATAACCATATTGCCACAACAGTCAGGAAACCCACCTATGTGGTACACCTTCCACTAAGGACTTTACATCCAGGAAAATGAGCCCATTGTCCCACTGCAGGCATCTCTCAGTAAACCCAGTACAGACTACAACAGCCTGTCTTGTATGTACCTCACAAGACATCTGCAACAAGTAGAGAGGCTGCAGACATACCTCACGAAATGACCACAGGCCTAAACCTGATGCCCTATGCTGAACATCTGAAACTGAGCCAGCAATACTCGGTCACGTATTGTGTTCTCAGAGGCAATCGCTGCTTAACATAACATGCCATGTCAAACCCACAGTTGTTGGACAAGCTACACTTAGAGAATTCCAAACCCTCACAGCCACGTGCTCCAGGGATCCAAACCTGTCATCACAATGAACAATACATGCAGGAGGGATGTGTTCCTGACACAGAGACTCCCCAGACTCTGGAATAGACTGCCCACACAAGTCAAGCAGAGTGCCCTCTTGGCCCTCTTCAAAAAGAACCTGGACAATTGGATGGGAGATAGGACATTTGCCCTGGGGATCATGTCAGCTGCCCTACTAGATAGGGGTGCAGGAAAGTACATATTGTGGGAAGTCATAGCCAGAGAAATGCCATGTCTAGGGCCTAGGGGCTGATAGCCTACTATCAATGTATGACACTATGAATCTATGAACTACACCTTCCATTGCACAACCTTGGCAAGGTTGCTGATGTCATTCACTTTGAAATATACCTTTGGGAAAGGAGTAGCCCAGTAATCTCTGTGGTGAGTCCTACAACAGCGTAATGCTGTAGTATGATATACTAGTTCAGTAGGGGTTCTATTCCCAGACATGGCAAGTGTGGATGTTTGTGTGTGTGTTTGTTTGTCTGTGTATTGAGCAATACTTTTGAGGCCATGCACATTCACTACAACCTCCACTGCCCTTCTTTGGCAAGCCTGCTGATGTCATTCACTTTGAAATACACCTTTGTGGAAGGAGTAGCCCAGTAATCTCTGTGGTGCATCCTATAACAGAGTAATGCTGTAGTGTGATATACTTGTTCGGTAGGGGTTCTATTCCCAGATATGGCAAGTGTGGATGTTTGTGTGTTTGTCTGTGTATGGAGCAATGCTTTTTAGACCATGCACAGTCAATACAACCTCCATTGCCCTTCCTTGGCATGCCTGCTGATGTCATTCACTTTGAAATACACCTTTGGGGAAGGAGTAGCCCAGTAATCTCCACGGTGCATCCAATAACAGCATAATGCTGTACTGTGATATACTAGTTTGGTAGGGGTTCTATTCCCAGACATGGCAAGTGTGGATGTTTGTGTGCTTGTCTGTGTATGGAGCAATGCTTTTGAGGCCATGCACATTCAATACAACCTCCACTGCCGTTCTTTGGCAAGCCTGCTGATGTCATTCACTTTCAAATACACCTTTGGGGAAGCAGTAGCCCAGTAATCTCCATGGTGCATCCTATACCAGCATAATGGATAGTGTGATATATTAGTTCGGTAGGGGTTCTATTTCCAGACATGGCAAGTGTGGATGTCTGTGTGTTTGTCTGTCTGTGTAGGAAGCAATGCTTTTGAGGCCATTCACAGTCAATGCAACCTCCATTGCCCTTCTTTGGCAAACCTGCTGATGTCATTCACCTTGAAATGCACCTTTGAGGAAGGAGAAGCCCAGTAATCTCTGTGGTGCTTGCTATAACTGCATAATGCCGTAGTGTGATGTAATAGTTAGGTAGGAGTTCCAATCCCAGACATGGCAACTGTGAGACTGTGTGTGTGTGTGTGTGTGTGTGTGTGTGTGTGTGTGTGTGTGTGTGTGTGTGTGTGTGTGTGTGTGTCTGTGTTTGTCATTCATATCCTATGTGCAGGTGGCTGTGAGTGTGTAACAACTGGACTCACTGTGGAGCGGGTTTTGCAAATTTCTTATATGGCGGGCCTGTTATATGTCACAATGTCCACCATACAAGGATAACAGATATCAAACAGCAGAGAGGCTGGGGTTGCCAATCCATACCACTACATGTGACACCAAGGCCTGGTGAACAGATTAGGCAACCCTTGTATTACAATGAGAACACTTTCAACCCATGTCTCATACACAAACACACTCAGCTAGGCAACAACTACTTTGTTGGTAGTTTCCTGCATATTGTTCACAGATAGCAATCATGATGTGACTGCAGCAGACTTCAGAGGGCATGGCACCATGTACCAACACTACAATAGGCACATAATCGCAGACAGTGCGCCTTCAATATGTTCCCCACTGGACGCCTGAAACAACTGTAGTGCCATCAAATTTGACCCACAAAGGACATACCATGCCTTAAATACATGCCCTGTATGGACAGATGCCACTGACACCAGGGAATACCTGTATCATGCTGTCAATGTAGGTGCAGTATCAACCTGGTGACCATTGCCAGTTTCCACCACGATGCCAGGAATGGCACATCAGATGATAATCTGTGTACACAACATGGCCTGGACACCCCAGGTACATTTCCACATCTCACAGAACATGCATGTGGGACATGTGCACATCCCAGACACAGTCCATGTCATGGACTATAGAACACATACATGGCAAGCAATGCACAGCACTGTCCACCACAATAGTAACCCAGATGACTGGATGGTGAATACAATACCCACCTGTGTGGGCCAATCCAGACACTACACCCCTGAGCTACACTGTAGACCATTGTTATGTGGCCTGATGCCAAGGTATACCCTTCACCTAGCCTTGTACAGCCTTCTGGTACAGTCAACCACTACACACCTGTGAAGCAATGCACCCATGCATGTCAGTACTGGCACCCTGTGTCTGTGTGTGTGGAGTATAATGATTTTGACTCTATTCACACTCACTACACCTCCCATTGGCCTACTGAAGCATACTGTCTGATGTCAGACACCTTCACATACCCTTTGCCCATATATCATCCGAATAACCCCTGTGGTGCATGTGATACCTGTGTATTACTGTATTGTGGCAATCTAGCTAGTTAGGAAGTCTATTCCTGACACTGCCAACTGTGTTAATGTGTGTGAGTCCCTGACAGAGTGTGGCTGTGTCGATGTTGACACCTGTTCATGTGAACAGGCATGTGTACTACACCTACCATATCACTCCTATATCAGTGTTGCAGATGTCACTCATCATCACATATACCTTTGGACAGCTCCCCAACATGTAAGCTATGTGGCGCATGCAATAACTGCAAAGATATATGATAGCAATACATAATCAGTCAGGGGTTTGAAACCCCGTACTGGTAAGTGTGTGACACAAACATTCTTAGGTTTTACTCTCCCACCCCCTCCCTGTCTTACGTTGTTTCTGTCCATCTCTCTCACTCCCTCTCTCATGGATGTGGAGAAGTACACCTGCTTTGCTTAGGCAGCAGCTTGTGTTTTGTAAGTGATGCTCATAATCAGCTGATGGTCTCTGCATGAATTGCAGTCCCCCTCTAGCTGATTGCATGTGGAACAGCTGTGGTAACATTCCCATAGCCAATTGCATGGAAACACTCCAATATCTAGGAACATCATGTGGGTGTTGGGCCTTTTCATTCACTGTGAGCGGGACCTCATTTTGGTGTTTGGTAAACAGCATAACAGATGGTACTGGGATTTACCTCTAACAACATACACTGTGGAGACAGGCCAACAAACAGGAGGGGATGTACCAGACATGACTACAGAATGTAAGTGTTGCTCTTCTGCATCTGGAGTAATGTTGGTTTAACAGGGTATATGAAGATATGGCTGGTCTACATGATTTAATACCTGTCATGACAGTGTTATGTGTTTGAGGAATCTCCCACCTGTAGGGTTATCTGCAGTCTGGGCAGTGTTTGGAGTCTTATGTTTCTTGTGTTACTCACAGAGCAGCTATCATAGAACTGCAGAAGCATAGTATGAGGATTGCAGTCAGTACATGGTGACAGCCTTGAGAGTTACTGACTTCACATCCCTCATAGGACATATGTCACAACAAGCCCTGTTACAACTGTAAATGTATGAGGATATCACAGCAACATGCCAATATTGGCCCAGTGTTTGTGGCTCCAGCCACAAGTCTGTCAACCTTTGTACATATGTCATGCAGTAAGCGGTGCATATGTTCTGTACACCATTATTTATTGACATCGTACCTGATAAGCCAGTCAGATATCAGACTGCTAGACACGTTATGTATAGTAAGGGATATTTCTGAGAACATAACGTTGGCATTCTGTAGTTGTGTGTACAGTACTGGGGTCTGTGTACTTATGGTGATTGCTGCCAGTATGTGTACTGTGAATACGTACCTTGGCTTGTGCACAGACTGTGGTAGATGCCATTGTTCTTGGTCCTGTTCTATCTGATGTTACATGCAGCTCCAGTGTATGGTACCCTATTGGCTCACATGTTTGTAGGGCCAAACGCACACGTGTCCCATACCATGGACAGGCATTGGACCACACTGTGTCGTGACCCAGTTTATGTAGGGTTAGTGTGTGAGTGGCACATATGAGGATGGTGTTTATCAGACAGTCCATATAGTGTCATATTAAGCTTGCTTACCATATGTGGCTGTGTTCACAATGGTTGTGGGTATGCACTTTCTCACAGGTTTCTGTTACTCTACACTGTGGCATGAATGTAGAGCCTGTTATATTTGCAAGTACATGTGTATTCCCCCATACAAAATGTAGTCCAGTGTTGTGGCAGTCTGCCTGTAGTTTGCACAGTGCTTTGTTACATGCCTAGCAGCTTAGTCTAATTACCCACTGTGCTGTTATGTCCAGATATTTGCAAGACATACTGATGCCAGGCCACCATAACTGTTGTGTATTCCTGACAAAGCAGTGGGATTCTGTACAGATGTATGTCACTAATTACTGGGTAGTATGTGGCCATGTGACCTCTGCACCACCAGTTATGTGTCAGGATAGACAGGCGTGTCTGAATGCATAAACTGTGTGAGCATATGTAGTCCAGTATTTACGTGATATACCCATGTGCATAGCTATTAACTTCCACATTGTCAGGCTTGGTCCACATGTCTCGCATGAAGGGGATCTGTGTACACCTCTGGACTGACCAGAGTGCGCCAATCACTCCATATATATTGGTCATATCTCTGCTGTAGACCACAGGATCATTACTGTGCTATCAGTGGTACTGTACTATGATGTTCTTAGGATGTCTGTCAGTAACCAATAGGGTATATGTCAAAAGCAGATATGACCTCCCACACACGTCTGTTAAGACAACCCCTGTTACAGTAGCAACAGTGTACATATATACCTGCAATACATACATGACATCCCCTTGCACTAAGAGGTTGAGACTATTGGTGCTGAAGTAGGACTCCACTCCATGTTCTGGTCATATGGTAAACATATATGTGTGTGTGTGTGTGTGTGTATATATATATATATATATATATATATATATATATATATAGACGTATACATATCTACATACATATATGGATATACATATGTACACACACACACACACACACACATATATATATATATATATACAAACACACATATATATACATATACACAGCTATATATGTCTACACACATACAGATATATAGATATATATGCACATATAGTTATGGATATCTACATAAATAGGTATATCTTTTTAGATATATATGCACATATAGTTATAGAGGGTCTATATTAGAAGACCGAAGACGCATTCTTTCGAATGTGTCTTGGTCAAACTTAAAAGGCTGAAAACATAAAATATTGAAGCGGCTGTTAAGCGAATTCTTTCCCTGGGAAAGAATTCGCTTGGCCGCTTTGGTACTGGGTGCCCCCCACATCGGGGGTGTGGGGGGCTCCCCCCCCCCACTTAATGTAATGTTTGAAATTGATTTTTTTTTGTTGGAACAGTGATTTTTTTTTCCCTTGGAAAAAAATCGCTGTTCTGACACTTCAACATTGTAAGCTTTCGCTTATATGGGGTCGATCAATCACCGTTCACTTTTTTAAGCATTCAGTGATTTAATATAGACCCATTATAGATATGTACACATATATCAACATACATAGGTATATCTGTACATATAAGATGTACATATATATATATATATATATATATATATATATATATATATATACACACACACATACAGAGAGATCTATAAATGGCCATATATATGATGCACTATACAGATGTGCAGAAATACATATATATGAATATATATATACATGTAGACATATATCTACATATATATATGTATATATCCATATCTTTGTCATGTGCAAACATTACTGTTGTGTATACCTTCTCAGATGTATCACACTGTATGTATCTGATATGTGTATATTTAGATATAACAACATATGTGATGCAACAGCAATATCACTAACAAGTACTACACAATTGTGGAAGTCAGCAATTGTTCAATACTATTCAATATGTGCACTGACAGATATATTGGGAAAACAACAACTGTCTTCACAGCTGTCATGGTGTAGTGGTTAACTGTTGTGACTATAGTGTACAGGGACCTGGGTTCAAGACATGCAGAGTGGTTAAGGCACTTTTGAGCAGCTTTAAGCACATTTGCGCAGGTGTGTGCGAAGCTAAGTGGTGCTAATGTATGGGCGCTTACAGCATGTAGGCTTCGCTTACCATTGCACAAATCTGCTTAGCTGTTATACTGCAGCAATGCTGACACCTGCTAAGCATGCCTCAGCCCTGGTAACCAGGGCTCACACCTAGTCTGATAACATAGCAGGGTATTGACATCTGTAATAAGTGTATGTAATGCCATGTACATAACATGCGTCTATGTGCTGTTATTACAGTAGCAAAGGGTGTGAGAGTCATGTCTGGGAAACTCGGGTATATAAGACCTGTACATCATTCTTATCCATGTGACTGTGTTACATACAAGGGTAGTAAACCAGGTTACGTGCTGTCACAGTGGCATGTAGTGGATCATGCCGTTACTACTGTTGACAGTGATTTTCCAGGAAAGAGTAGATTGCTAAATGTAATACTGGCAACAAGTACCCCTGCATGCATAGCTGGACTCTGAGGCCTCATTGTCATGTTCCTGGTGTGTGAGCTGTGTCACAGTATATATCCCCTACTGGATAATGATTTGACATGTGGAAAGTAACTATAGACTACTGTCTGTACAGCACATGCCAGTGAGGGCTTCCAACATGCAGTAATGGCATACATATTGGTGTCAGACGTCTATCTGTCGACACATTCATCCTACTGCATAGCTAGTTGCCAAGAAGATATCTGTCAGTCCCTGTACAGATGTGCAGATGGCAGGTATCCAGCTTGGATATGTACAGGCAACCTATGCTTGACTGACACTGACATGTCTACTCAGCTGTGTTATAACTGGCACAGATAGGACACAACACCCTGTAGGCACCACATGCCATGGGTACCTCCACTACACTACCACAGTCAACAGAACATGCTTGGGTGCAAATCTCCATCACAGACACTAGCCATGTGTTGTAATACATGTTGCATACATGTCTACTGGATCACCTCAGTGGCCATTTGCCAGAGGCACCCAGAGGACTGGCTGATGCATGTCACTCCCACCCTGAGGGTCACCACAGTGGTGTCTGTCGATAGGTTGCCTGCTGGCACATGGCAGGTGGCATGATACCACTGTACACACTTCCCATCTCTCCATGGACAATAGCCAGGTGCACACCTATAACCACCTGCAGCGAAGCACCCCAATACTGACAAATATGTATGTGTGCATTACTGAGGATATCAATATCTGTGTGTTAGTACATCTGTATTTGGGAATACCATGAGGGCCTTCACACCCACTGCAACACCCATTGCCATAGTTAGATGTGGCTACTACTGTACCAGACATTACACGTACCCTGTTATGTTCCTCTCCCTAAAGGCTACCTGCGCCTTGCAGTACCAGCACAACAGTGTTGCACAAATGAGTTGATAGGCATGGGATACCCACTGAATTTGGGCAAGTGTGTGCATGTGCATGTTTGTATATCTGTAGGGTACAGCATTCTGAGGCCACATATTCCTATTACAAATACACATTGCCACACAGTATTATGGATAGTGATGTTGCTGCCCATAGGTGAGGCATGACAATGCATCACCCTACTATGCCTGTGGCATGTGCATTAGATGCATATCCTGAATTACCATTGTTGGGATGGACAATGGGTTATATCATTACTACAGCATGTGGACATGGTCCCTTTACCTTTCCTGTATAGTGGACATCCTTCCTGTGTGTGGGCAACAGTGTTATGGACAGCAGGTAGCAATACATCTTACAAGAGAACTTGCAGACTCAGGCCAGATACATATTTGTATGAGGTTCCAGAACTACAGACAGAGTGTGAGTAGTGTTGTTGTATGCATTGTACAGCACCAGTGTTAAAGAGTTAGTGTGTACATTCTAGTTTAACATGGAATGCAGTCTGTGTGTATAGCTCTACACTGTGGGCCTATACACTTGATGGCCAGAGGTGTGCCTGTTATGTTTTGTCTGTCCAACACACAGGTCTTGTGTCACATATATCACTGTCAGTGTGTGTGTTGAGTGCTATCAGTACATGGCTATATCCATTTGTGTTTCTGACTTCATATTCATGACTAAGGGTATGTTGCAGACTACCCTGTAACACCAGCAACTTGCTTAGTGTATGACAACACTATTTCACATATGGACCTGTATTCTAGCCTCTGTCATCCACCTACATGCCAGGCTTTGTCCATATGACATGCAGTCAGGGGTTGTTATGTAGTAGCCTGTGATTATGTCATGCTGCCATTCCTGCCATCATTCCAGTGCTATTGTGGCCTCCACACATATTGTGGGATTGGGTCCATATATACATGGGCTTCAATCTGCACAATACATGTGTGCCCTTCTGCAGTCCAGAGGTCAGTGTATGTAACAGTGGTATATGACCCTGTAAGTTAGTCTATTGGGGGGATGCACCATAGATAACCTAGGCTGTTACAACATGTGAGAGATATCAGGATTAAGCTGCCTTAAGGCATAT